>NC_034199.2:33245791-33333291 GCF_002021735.2 Oncorhynchus kisutch | reverse complement strand
GTGAGCTTGATATTTACTGCCTGGAGCCGTGTGTGTGTGTGTGTGCGAGAGTTTCTCTACACCACACATCACAGGGTCCTTGTAAGAACCCTCCTTCCTGGGGCTTACTGTAACAAAGTTCCCTGTAATGGCTTATGATTACAAACACCATGCCTATAATAAAAACTCACGCACGCAGAGTCACACAGTCTGGGTTGGACACACACAGTTCATACACCTCCTAGGGCCATGCATGAAGCTAAATGTTATGCAGCTAAATAGCATACCAGACTACACACACACACACTCTCCTACGCACGCACGCACGCACGCACACACCTCTTTGTCCATCCCAGCTAGCACATAACATTCTGAGAACCATCTGTTTCTTAGAGCTTGGTGAAAGCGTGGTTATCTATAATTATTTTGCATAAAACCTTCCCAAAACCTTCCCATAATGTTTCCGAGAGGTTTCCTCGTGGTTCTATTTAAAGTGGAACTGACTACTTTGCAGATATGACAGAAACAATCATAATATCAGTAGAAAATATACAATTCCCACTTTATGCTACAAAACAGTGATGCAGTGTTTCAGCTTCAATGACTCAATGTTTTGAACAAAAACTAACTAAGGCCGGGAATGTCAATAAAATCTAACTAGCGAGGGCAATGCTCATAATGTCATAAGTCACAACGTGGCTAAAATGCTAGTGCAAGGCCTGCTGGCTAAATAGGACACACAAGTGAGTATAAATGAGTAAACAGTTGAGTCCTCTACTTTATGAAATTACAGTAAGATGCGCTCTCATCTGTGAATTGAACTTCAATTGTGCTGCTTTCGTGTGTCCCATTTACTGCGTGCAGTGGAGTAAAAGTGTGGAGATACATGCCACAGTCCTAGCTAGCCTACTAAAATGTTGCAGTCTAGCTTATTTAAGAAAAAACTTGACAATAAAAAATCTGCAACAAACCACCATGCAAAGGCAAATTGCAGCACATTTGAGCAGTATCCTAGGCTGGCTACTCAACTACAATACATTTGAGCAGTATCCTAGGCTGGCTACTCAACTACAATACATTTGAGCAGTATCCTAGGCTGGCTACTCAACTACAATACATTTGAGCAGTATCCTAGGCTGGCTACTCAACTACAATACATTTGAGCAGTATCCTAGGCTGGCTACTCAACTACAATACATTTGAGCAGTATCCTAGGCTGGCTACTCAACTACAATACATTTGAGCAGTATCCTAGGCTGGCTACTCAACTACAAGACATTTGAGCAGTATCCTAGGCTGGCTACTCAACTACAAGACATTTGAGCAGTATCCTAGGCTGGCTACTCAACTACAAGACATTTGAGCAGTATCCTAGGCTGGCTACTCAACTACAATACATTTGAGCAGTATCCTAGGCTGGCTACTCAACTACAATACATTTGAGCAGTATCCTAGGCTGGCTACTCAACTACAAGACATTTGAGCAGTATCCTAGGCTGGCTACTCAACTACAAGACATTTGAGCAGTATCCTAGGCTGGCTACTCAACTACAAGACATTTGAGCAGTATCCTAGGCTGGCTACTCAACTACAATACATTTGAGCAGTAGCCTAGGCTGGCTACTCAACTACAAGACATTTTGAGCAGTATCCTAGGCTGGCTACTCAACTACAAGACATTTGAGCAGTATGCTAGGCTGGCTACTCAACTACAAGACATTTGAGCAGTATCCTAGGCTGGCTACTCAACTACAATACATTTGAGCAGTAGCCTAGGCTGGCTACTCAACTACAATACATTTGAGCAGTAGCCTAGGCTGGCTACTCAACTACAAGACATTTTGAGCAGTATCCTAGGCTGGCTACTCAACTACAAGACATTTGAGCAGTATGCTAGGCTGGCTACTCAACTACAATACATTTGAGCAGTATCCTAGGCTGGCTACTCAACTACAAGACATTTGAGCAGTATGCTAGGCTGGCTGCTAAACTACAATACATTTTGAGTGCCCCATACAGAAATGCTGCATTGAACCATACCAGTGCAAACAATTTAAAAACTTGTTGTCAATTTAAATGTTACAACCTACATTTGTTATTTGGATTTATTAAATACTTTTTGATTAAATTGCAGCATATTATGCACATCTGCAAGCCTTTTAGCAAAGGATGGACAAATATTATTCATCTCTTTTTGTTTTTCTATGTTAAAATGCTATATACAGTCTCCTATGTACATAAGTGGACATTGTAATATGGCTTGTGCACTGATTGAGTTTGACACCCCTGGGCTAGCGTATCTATTTATGTAGCTAGTTATTTTGTAGCTAGCTAAAAACACGGAGCCTAATGTTAGCTAGCTGCTGGGAGGATGTCATGTCATTGGAAGAGTGGGTGCGTAACCTACTTTTTCCCCTCATATTATTTTTCGGTGGCTACACCTAGAGATGCAGGTGTAATTTGGTTAACTAACAAGAATGCGTTTTAATGATATAAAGTCGCACTGTTGCTACTGCCTGCAAACACACAGTTCATTTCAAAGTGAATGATGGCAGGCCCGTGTGGCAAATGGCTTACTTATAGGCCTACTGTAGCTCTGATTGGCAATGGCGTACTCTGTGTAGACTCCGATCCTGGACAAGACGAGTGTTTTTATTCGGTTGTATTTTGCAATGCCTGTTAATTGTCCAAACACATGGCTGCTTTCCCACTCTATAATGCCTGTTAATTGTCCAAACACATAGCTGCTTTCCCACTCTATAATGCCTGTTAATTGTCCAAACACATGGCTGCTTTCCCACTCTATAATGTCCAAACACATGGCTGCTTTCCCACTCTATAATGTCCAAACACATGGCTGCTTTCCCACTCTATAATGTCCAAACACATGGCTGCTTTCCCACTCTATAATGTCCAAACACATGGCTGCTTTCCCACTCTATAATGTCCAAACACATGGCTGCTTTCCCACTCTATAATGTCCAAACACATGGCTGCTTTCCCACTCTATAATGTCCAAACACATGGCTGCTTTCCCACTCTATAATGCCTGTTAATTGTCCAAACGCATGGCTGCTTTCCCACTCTATAATGTCGAAACACATGGCTGCTTTCCCACTCTATAATGTCCAAACACATGGCTGCTTTCCCACTCTATAATGTCCAAACACATGGCTGCTTTCCCACTCTATAATGTCCAAACACATGGCTGCTTTCCCACTCTATAATGTCCAAACACATGGCTGCTTTCCCACTCTATAATGTCCAAACACATGGCTGCTTTCCCACTCTATAATGTCCAAACACATGGCTGCTTTCCCACTCTATATTGCTGTGGGATTTTCACAAATGCCTTAATTCCCAAACATTCTGTGAATTTATGAAAATGTAAAAAATGACCATATCTAACTCCTCGATTGTTAGAAAATGTTTTTAAAAAACTGTCATATTCTTCCTGGGCGTGTATATAAACAGATTTTAATCATATTTAATTTAGCTAAAACACTGTCAGTTCCACTTTAAAGTCGTGATCTCAAAACAACATTATTCTGTGGGAATTCCAGTACTTCAACATAACGTTTTCTGCAGGTTTTTTTCTATTTAAAGTCATGTTTTCATAACTTTAAGAAAATCATAAAAACCAGAAGAAAACATTAGTAATATTCAAAGACCATTCTAAGAATGTAATTTCAAAACATGTACATTCTGTTCTCAGCGTCAACAAAAATCTCTCTATCCTCTATCTTGTTAAGTGTATTCAGGTGTGTTGACCACGCCCACTAACTGTGCCGAACCTGATCTTAATTGAGTGCTTGTTTCCTTTTAAGTAGGGTCTGTTTGAATATACTAAAATTAACAGCTTTGTAAGCTTAGCAAATCATATAATGGTAGTGCCATTCTGGTGGTGCAGTGGACTAATTCCATGTATACAGAGCAGATGATCATGGGTTCTCAATCTCACTGATGCCATGCCACAATAAAACATTTGTGTTTGCATGATTTATTCCTAAGTGAATTAATTACCATGTCTTCCTTCTTGATGCTTGGAGTTCAAAAAAGTTAACAAACAAACTAGCAGTGTAATTAAAAGTCTTACTGAAAGATGTTCTCAGAAATGTATTTAATTACCTTCAAATAACCTATAATTTCCATTCTCAGAACGTTAATATAAACTCCCAGCAAAACTTCAGGGAATCATAGAAAAACGTTCTCAGAACCTCCGAGCAACCTAAAGATATACATTCCCAGAAGAGGCAACATTTTCACTTCCATTCTCAGAACGTTAATATAAACTCCCAGCAAAACTTCAGGGAATCATAGAAAAACGTTCTCAGAACCTCCGAGCAACCTAAAGATATACATTCCCAGAAGAGGCAACATTTTCACTTCCATTCTCAGAACGTTTGTTCAGTTTTAATGGTCAATAAACTTATGGCTTCATTCCCAGAACCAATGGGAAACCAAAAACGTACGTTTCCACAACTTCCAAGGAACCAAATGTGCTTGCTGGGATATAAAATGCCGACCACACACTAGTTGATTCAAAATAGACAGCATTCAGTATGGCAGTATGGCTGTATGGCATCATTCCTGTTCCCAAGAATTCTAAGGCTCTAAGGCTTCATGCCACAATGACTAATGTACAGCCCTGAAGCACTCACATCTGTAATCATGAAGTGCTTTGAAAGGCTGGTTATGGCACACATTAACTCCATCATCCAAGACACCCTAGGCCCACTCCAGTCATAAACTTAACAATCTCAATTACACTCCACACTGCCCTCACCCACCTAGATAAGAGGAACACCTATGTGAGAATGATGTTCATTGACTACAGCTCAGCGTTCAACACCATTGTCCCCTCCAAGCTTGACACCAAGCTTAGGACCCTGGGACTGAACACCTCCCTCTGCAACTGGATGCTGGACTTCCTGACAGGCCGACCCCAGTTGTTAAGGGTAGGCAATTTCAAATCCGCTACACTGACCCTCAACACGGGGAGTCCCCTCCTGACCCCCCTGTTCACCCATGACTGTGTGGCCACGGACGACTCTAACACCATCGTCAAGTTTTCTGACGACACAACGTCTCATAGTCACCTGATCGCAGGTGACTATGAGACAGCCTACAGTGAGGAGGTCAGTGACCTCGCAGTGTGGTGCCGGGACAACAACTCCGTCAATGTTAATAAGATCAAGGAGCTGATCGTGGACTACATCGACAGGACAGCATTAGAGCGGGTCTGGAGCTTGAAGTTCCTTCGTGTCTAAATCACTAAGGGCTTCAAATGGTCCACTCATGCATTCAGCTGTGAAGAAGGCGCAACAGAGCCTCTTTCTCCTCGGGAAGATGAAAAGGTTTGGCATGGGTCCTCAAATCTTAAAAAATGTATACAGCTGCACCATTGAAAGCATCTTGACTGACTGCATCAGTGCTTGGTATGGCAACAGCACCACCATCGATCGCATGGTGCTACAGAGGGTGGTGTGGACAGCCCAGTACATCGCCGGTGCCGCGCTACCCACCATACAGCACCTCTATATCAGGCGGTGTGGAAGGATGGCCCGGGAAATTCAGTAAAGACTCCAGCCACCCAAGCCATAGACTGTTCTCTATGCTTCCTTATGGCAAGAGTTACCGGTGCATCAAGTCTGACACCAGAAGGCTCCTGAACAGCTTTTGTCCACAAGCTATAAGTGCAAAATAGCTAACAGAATGGCTGAGTTGACCCTTAAAATGATGTAAATGTTTTCACTGTCTCTATGCACACTCACTGACACTCCAACACACATATCATGCACACATGTATGCTTATTCTACACACACATACACACACTCATATACAATCACCATTACGCTGCTGCAATTCTTGTTTTATCATATATCCTGATGCCTATACACCTTACCCCTATACATATCTACCTCTATGACCCCAGTACCCCTGCACATTATAAATATGATATTGGTTTTGACTCCTTGACTTTTTCAACATTTTGTTATGTTGCAGCCTTAATCTAAAATTGATTAAATACAAAAAAAATCATCCTCATCTACACACAATACCCCATAATGACAAAGTGAAAACAGGTTTTTAGACATTTTTGGAAATGTATTGAAAATGTAAAACAGAAATACCTTATTTACATAAGTATTCAGACCCTTTGCTATGAGTCTCGAAATTGAGCTCAGGTGTATTCTGTTTTCATTGATCATCTTTGAGATGTTTCTACAATTTGATTGGAGTCCAGCTGTGGTAAATTCAATTGATTGGACATGATTTGGAAAGGAAACACCCGTCTATATAAGGTACCACAGTTGACCGTGCATGTCAGAGCAAAAACCAAGCCATGAGGTTGAAGGAATTGTCCATAGAGTACCGAGACAGGATTGTGTCAAACACAGTGGCCTCCATTATTATTAAATGGAAGAAGTTTGGAACCACCAAAACTTTTCCTAGAGTTGGCTGTCCGGCCAAACTGAGCAATAGGGGGAGAAGGGCCTTGGTCAGGGAGGTGACCAAGAACCCTATGGTAACTCTGACAGAGTTCATCTGAGTTCGTCTGTGGAGATGGGAGAACCTTCCAGAAGGACAACCATCTCTGCATCACTCCACCAATCAGGCCTTTATGGTAGAGTGGCCAGACGGAAGCCGCTCCTCAGTAAAAGGCACATGACAGCCCGCTATGAGTTAGCCAAAAGGCACCTAAAGACTCTCAAGACCATTAGAAACAAGGTTCTCTGGTTTGATGAAACCATAACTGAACTGTTTGGCCTGAATGCCAAGTTTGGAGGAAACCTGGCACCATCCCTGCAGTTAAGCATGGTGGTGGCAGAATCATGATGTGGGGATGTTTTACAGTGGCAGTGACTGGGAGACTAGTCAGGATCGAGGCAAAGATGAACGGAGCAAAGTACAGAGCGATCCTCGATGATAACCTGCTTCAGAGCTCTCTGGACCTGAGACTGGGGTGAAGGTTCACCTTCCAACAGGACAACGACCCTAAGCACACAGCCAAGACAATGCAGGAGTGGCTTCAGGACAAGTATCTGAATGTCCTTATGTGGTCCAGCCAGAGCCTGGATTTAAACCGGATCTAACAGACCTGAAAATAGCTGTGCAGCAATGCTATCCATGTAACCTGACAGAGCTTGAGAGGATCTACAGAGAAGAAGTGGAGAAACTCCCCATATACAGGTGTGCCAAGCTTGTAGCGTCATACCCAAGAAGACCCGAGGCTGTAATTGCTGCCAAAGGTGCTTCAACAAAGTACTGAGTAAAGGCTCTGAATACTTATGTAAATGTTATATTTCAGTTTTTTATTTTTATTAAATTAGCAAACATTTCTAAAAACCTGTTTTTGCTTTGTCATTATTGGGTATTGTATGTAGATTGATTAGGAAAACAAAATAATTAAATACATTTTAGAATAAGGCTGTAATGTGGAAAAAGTCAAGGGGTCTGAAAGCTTTCCCAAGGCGCTGTAGTTTCGTACCTTCTCGTGTTCTCCTTTTTATTTATTTTGTTTCTGTTCTACCTTATGGAAACATTTTGCCATATTGATTACTGTCGGTGGGTTTGGAGTTTGCAAGAAAGGCCTTTCACTGTACTCGTGCATGTGACATTAAAACTTTAAATTCAAAATGGATTATTTTTGTTAAATAATTATTTATTTGCAGTGAATTGCAACAGTAGGTAGTATTTGATTATTTGGATTTTTGGGGGGGAATTTACAAAATATGTTTCATCAGTTTATTGGATCAGTTTATATTGAGTTGTGAGTCGTGTTTATAAAGGAGATGGCATAGTTTGCACTGCTGACAATCAAATCAATGCAGCACTCTAATTCTGCACTGAAACGTGAGCATCTTAATTAAACATAGAGAGAGAGAGAATGGGTTGTGTGCCAATGTCAACCCCGTAGGCTCTGTGCACTGCTTCACTGCTTCTGTCTGCACCAGGACACGGCAGCCAACTGGATCAGTCATCGATCTGATTTCTTCATCTGTCCCCACTTGTGAAAGATTGTTATTAATTTATTTTCTGTAGAGCCAAGTTCCCTCATTCTCTCTCTGTCTTTGTGAATGATGCTCGTGGTGTATTCTTCTGGTATGACATGAAGGCCTTCCCCTTAGGCTGGTGTCATAACAGGCTACATTATTTATTAGATAAAGTTTGTTTTGACCAAGGATAACACAAATTCATCAATAAAATCCTTGTTTGTGGTCGTCCATACTCAAGGCCAGTGGACTGTCACTTCAACACGCTCCAAACCCAACCCCTGCATTGCTGTCCTGTGTAATGCCACCATCTACTTCTGCTGTTTGGGACTTGGAGAGATAAATCCGGACAGCGAGTCGACAAGCAAAGCGCCCACTGCTTCTTTTGCCCTGCCTGCTCTCCTAAATTTATAGACCAGTGACGGCTATCAACCTTTATTAGCTAATAATGCTGTTACGGCCATTAAGTGTGACCTGGCCTGGGCTCTAGCTGCGACTCCCCTGGAGGTACCCAGCCTAACAACCTGTCTGAGTCCCAAATGGCACCCTATGGCAGCCCAAGGACTCTGGCCAGAAGCAATGACCTATGTAAGGAAGAGGATGCTATTTGAGACGCAGACTAACAAGCTCTCTCTGATGCTAACGGAGACTAAAGATGTAGCGCTGCGGCCTGGCCCGTAGCTCAGCTTGATTTTACACCAGACATGAAAGTGTCACTGGAGGGAAAGACACTCTGGATTAGACATCTAATTAGCTACTGCCACTATGCGGCTTGCAACTCAGAGGCTTTCTGTGCGACCACCAAAGATAATCTACGGCACTCCGGCACCAAGTATTTTCACAAAGCATTGTCACGTTCTCCCCGTGTCCAAATGTTAAGCAAATTAAGCCAATCGGAATACGTTCTTTCTGCAGGCCAAGCGTAATGCACTGAAAAGCAGTCTGTGCAACATCACCCCACTCTACAAATCGAAAGTCAAAGTAGTGAATACAAGAGAAGAAGTGTTTCTGATGTACACTCGGAGCCAGTCCATGCAACATCGTGGATATTTAGAAAACTCTGCTCACTAATGTCACTGTCCAGAGTAAAGTAAATGTAGCCAATAAAAAGAAAGACTTCCCTCCCTTAGAACCCAAAAAAGTGCTTTTCTTTCAAAAACAAGGACATTTCTAAGTGGCCCTAAACTTTTGAATGGTAGTGTAGTGCCTTCCCAACTACAGCAGGTGCTCAAAAAGGTGAGCACCCACCTCGGTGATGCACGGCAACCATTCTGTGCCAGAATGCTCACCACACACCACAGCTATCATGGAGGTGAGGAGTGATATATAGTACCTTCAGAAAGTATTCATGCCCCTTGACTTATTCTACATTTTCTTGTCTTACAGCCTGAATTCAAAATGCATTAAATATATGTTTTTTCTCACCCATTTACACACAATATACCATAATGACAAAGTGAAAACATGTTTTTTTCTCACCCATTTACACACAATATACCATAATGACAAAGTGAAAACATGTTTTTTTCTCACCCATTTACACACAATATACCATAATGACAAAGTGAAAACATGTTTTTTTCTCACCCATTTACACACAATATACCATAATGACAAAGTGAAAACATGTTTTTACTAAATTTTCCAAATGTATTGAAAATGAAATGCAGAAATATTTCATTTACATAAGTATTCACACCCCACACACAGTCAATATTTTGTAGAAATGCCTTAGGCAGCGATTACAGCTGTGAGTCTTTCCAGGTAAGTCTCTAAGAGCTTTCCACACCTGGATTGTGCAACATTTTCCAAATATTATTTTCTAAATTCATGAAGCTATGTCCAATTGGTTGTTGATCATTGCTAGACAACCATTTTCACGTCTTGCCATAGATTTTCAAGTAGATTTAAGTCAAAACTGTAACTCAGCCACTCAGGAACATTCACTGTCTCTTGGTAAGCAATTTCAGTATAGGTTATTGTCCTGCTGACAGGTGAATTTGTCTCCCAGTGTCTGGTGAAAAGCAGACTGAACCAGGTTTTCCTCTAGGACTTTACCTGTGCTTAGCTCCATTCGGTTTAGTTTTTTTATCCTGTAAAACCCCCCAGTCCTTAACGACTACAAGCATACCAATAACATGATGCAGCCACTACTATGCTTGAAAATATGGAAAGTGGTACTCCCCAAATCAAATCAAACTTTATTTGTCACATGTGCCGAATACAACAAGTGTAGAGTTAAGAAGATATTTACCAAATAGACTAAAGTAAAAAAATATATAAAGAGTAACACAATAAAATAACAATCACGAGGCCATATACAGGGAGTACCAATACCGAGTCAGTGTGCGGGGGTCCAGGTTAGTTGAGGGAATTTGTACATGTAGGTAGGGGTGAAGTGACTATGGATAGATAACAAACAGCGAGTAGCAGCAGTGTACAGCACAAATGGAGGGGGGCGTCAATGTAAATAGTCTGATGTGTTGTATTAGATTTGCCCCAAACATAACACTTTGTACTGAGGTAAAAAAAAGTTCATTGCTTTGACACATTTTTTTTGCAATATTACTTTAGTGCCTTGTTGCAAACAGGATGCATGTTTTTAAATATTTATTCTGTTGAGGCTTCCTTCTTTTCATTCTGGCAATTACATTAGTATTGTGGAGTAACTACAATGTTGTTGATCCATCCTCAGTTTTCCCCTATCACAGCCATTAAACTCTTTAGCTGCTTTAATGTCACCATTGGCCTCATGGTGAAATCCCGGAGCTGTTTCCTTCCTCTCTGACAGCTGAGTTAGAAAGGACGCCTGTGTCTTTGGTCTTTGTAGTGACTGGGTGTATTGATACACCATCCAAAGTGATATTAATAACTTCACCATGCTCAAAGGGAAGTTCAATGTCTGTTGTTTTATTTTTACCCATCTACCAATAGTTTAACTTCTTTGCGAGGCATTGGAAAACCTCCCTGGTCGTTGTGGTTTAATCCTCGACTGAGGAACCTTACAGATAATGTAATATTATGTGTGGAGTTCAGAGATGTGGTAGTAATTCAATTATCATGTTAAACTCTATTATTGCATACATGGTGAGTCCTTGTAACTTGTTAAGCACATTTTTACTCCTGAACTTATTTAGGCTTGTCATAACAAAGGGGTTGAATACTTATTGACTTAAGACATTTCAGCTATTCATTTTTAATTATTAATAGTGGAATGGAATGGAATGAAATTGTTTAAATTTAGAAAAAGTCAAAAGGTGTGAATACTTTATGAAAGCACTGTTTACCAATTAGGAATCAGGGGGATAATTAGGTGGCCATGATTGAAAGGGGCCATGTAGGGAATTTGTCCAGGATGCCGGGGTTAAGACCCCTACTCTTGCTGTAAGTGCCATGGGATTTTTAATGACCACAGAGAGTCAGGACACCCGTTTAACGTTAATTCCGAAACATGACACCCTTTCATGTCCCTTTCACTGCCCTGGGGTATTGGGATTCCTTAGACCATGTGGAAGAATGGCCCCTATTAGTCCTTCAACACGCCTTAACAGTTTTATCACAGCTGACTCATTCGGTAGACGACCTTGTTCTGCCATCTAAAAAGCAATCAAGAAAGGAAAACATATTTGTTCCTCTTGTTGTGCTGCAGGAATGAGGATTCAGGTGCTTAAAATTGCTCATATCTTCCTGCTGTGGAGTGTGCCAGCCGTGCACATGTGGGCTTGTTGCAGAGCTAATGAAGGACCAACTGTAATCGGGATAGATGGAGAGATTAGAGGAAAAGGTATTCTTGGTTTGAGACTCAAGGAATAGAAAAGAAAAGCGTGTTATTGTTGGAGGAGCAATCAAAATGAAGAGTGAGGTCAGAAGAAGAAAGACATTCTGCTATGTTATCTCACCTCCATGAGGAATATTTTGGAGTGGTTTGATTTTGTGTTGACGTGGATATGAGTCAGGTTTTCATTGGCAATACTGTTGTTGTCAGAGGATAGTTCTTTACCATCATCTTCTTTACAAGGTGATCTGTGATTCCCCAGAGATGACAAACTACAAGGGAGCTGGAATTATATTTAATGTCATCATTTCAAGTAGAGGTCAACACATTGCCTGTAACACTAAGCTGTTTGGAAAAGCTCCAACAATATGTACTGGTTTCGAAAGGCTCACAAATGTCCTGAGTGTTAACTTTGATAAAATTATCAGATTGCAGTTTATTTGTGTAGAATTGCCACTCTTTTTGTCATTATTGGTAAGGCTATTATATGTGTTAAATATTATTCAGAGTCCAGCTTTCAGCTTGTCATTGTCCTCAGGAGGACCACAGGGAGAGTTCAGGACAATGCCCCCTCTCTCTTCTCTCAGCGTTTTGTTTCAGAGGCGGCCTGGCCCTCTTCTCAAAATCACCACACCATCCTCCACCGTCCGTTTCATAAGTGGATTTATTAGAGGCGATATTATTGTTGTTATCTTCAGGGAAAATCCATTCAGACACAATCAGTGCTAAGTGACTCTGAAATTACGGCTTTATGTTTCGCCGGTGTGGAGAGTCTCACCCTCGGGGCCCGGCTCCCCGCATCACATACTTCACAACCTTGCAGTCGTTGAAAGTCAACAATATTTATGTTTTTGACAGCTGGCTGCATCGCTGGTCCAGCGTTATCAGATGACATGGTGAATAGTATTAACATATCAAAATAACACCTTGCATACATACAGGTACATGTGACAAGGGTTTTGGATTATTGTTGTCTGACCTTTCATCTTCTTCAGGAAGAGCTTTATGTAATTGTGACAGACTGGGGCATGACAGGGGGCTGTCTTAGCACACGGAGCTAAAGCCTTGGGAGCCAACGCAAGTCTTCAGGTTTCAGGAAAACACCTCTGTTACTTCATCTATTAACATGATTTGGAACAGCAACATATTCGATACTGTTTCTGAATGATCATGTACTTTGTAGTGTCTCTGATCTCCACTGATTTTCTTCTGTAGGGGTTATGGAGTCAATATCAGGTGCAGGAGACAAAACGTCCAGTCATGAAAGAAAGATGGATAAGGAGTCAACTGGCCTGTTTTCAGGGTACAGGGTCAGGCCTGATAAACAGTGAGACCATAGACCATGGACTTCCTGCTCTGCTGTACTATGAGCTTGAGCTTCAGCTGGCATCCATCCTATCCCACAATCCTGTGTGTGCGTTGAGAAAGTGATTACGGTCAGATTAAGACTACAGCTGAAAGTGTAACGGCAGTGTAGTGGCGTAATTGAATAATTGCAGTTCACCCAAACGATCCCTCCCTCAGCGGATGGATGGTCTCGTCCTCATCAGATCAGCGTAATATTAACCATGACATGGGCCTAACCGCCACAGTAATTAATGCACTGAATCAATTATAAATTACTCCATTTGGAGAATTCCTACAGGAGTCTGCTCATTACCACTGCAATGATGGAGTCACAGTCCCACGTGGAGGAGAAGAGCAACTCTACCTCTCCATTTATTTTTCTCTACCTTTACCTCTCCATCTCTCTCACTCAGTCCTTTGTCTGTTCTCCATCTTTGACCACCTATTTAAATAGAATATCCCCTATTGAACTCAGTGTGCCCTTAGTTGTCCGTTGATGTCAGTGTTATTGTAGTAGTTAGGCATCATATCCGCTGGTTCCTGGTTGACACTAAGCCTTTTCTGAGCACCATTTGGTCTCCTTCTGTTGAGTTGAGTATAACCTCATACCACTAGACCAACTATTACCTATTACTCAAGGGATGCAGCAGAGTAATAGGAGAAATATGCCTGTGGTTCCCGTACAAATGCCTTTGATATCTTACAGCGAGTGCACAGCCATTTATTTCCTGTCTCCCTGGTAGAAGTCGGCTTTGATGACAGAAGGTTTTCAGCTCAATTTGGAGAGATGAAAGAGAGGGGGGGTATATCTGTTCTCAGTACCAGGCATGGCTAGAAGCAGTCGGTGTAAAACACTATAATTAAGGTTGGCTTTAAACAGGGGCCTCTGTCTATCATTAAACCTTCTGGATTTGAACTGCATTGATGATAGACTTCGCTGAGCTGTGTTAGAGAAGGAGAGGGAGACATGCAAAAACTTCATCTAGCGGACACTCAACAGCACAGACGGTGTTTGTGTGTGTGTGCGTTCCTGCGTGTGTCTGTACCTCTGTACTTGTGTGCTTGTGTGTGCGTACCTGCCTGCATGTGTGTGTGTCTTTGTACTTGCATGCTTTCTGTGTTTGTGTATTTGTGTGTGTGTGTGTGTTCCTGTGTGTGTGCCAGCCAGGGGATAACAACTGCCCCCTCTCATTGAAGCCATAGAGTTTCAAGGCCGACCACAGTCCTGCAGGCATTGTTAGAAAAATGGCAATCTTCGTGGTCAATGGTAGCAATAGGTGCTCCTAATACACCTGATGCTTGTCCTTGAACCGATTATTCTTTAATCACACACAGAGGAAGTTATAATGATAATTTAGTTACTAATGGCAGCCTGCAGTTCCTCAGTTAAAAAATTTTTTTTCTACTTTATTTAAACAGAGAGTCACCACTAAGGCCAGGGTCTCGTTCACAAGGGAGCCCTGCATATACAATTCATAACACAATATCTATGTAAATAGGACACAATCTAAAACAAAGTCATAATAATCCTAGACAATCCTAGACACATAAAAAGTGGGATGTATACGGAGGGTGCAGGGCAACAGAAGACGAACAGCAGAGGGGATAAGAATATTAGAGATGGGGACAGGACTGATAAAACAGAGGGAAAGTTTGCGGGACTCCACCTGGAGGGGCAGATCCCGAGTAGAAAGCCATACCCTATGCCCTAGACAATATCGGGGATCCAGGGTCCGGTGGCGGTTCGCCTGTCGTCGACACCTAGAGGTGGTCTTGAGAAGAGCGGACCGGCTCTCTTCCAGGTACGGCGACAGCGGTGGACAAGCATCTGGGCTGAGGGTATGCTGACCTCTTGCTCAGGGAAGAGTGGGGGATGATATCCCATTGAACACTCGAAATGCGAGAGACCAGTGGCCGAGCAGGGAAGGGTTTTGCGGGTGTATCCCACACACACGAGATGCTGGCTCCAGGTGGTGGGGTTGGTGGTGACGAGGCAACTAAAGATATCCAAGATGGCGTAGCAGTCAGATGTCTTTGTCTTGTCTCTTCCCATGTATATATCTTTTTATACCTTTTTCTTCGCATTTTTTAAATTATTTTTCCTAAACCTCAACTTCAAAATACTCTCCTGCAACCCGCCTCACCCAATGTGGCGTGGATCCGATTTTTTTTCTAAAGTATTTCTATTTACCTCCGAACTGGAATACCTCAACTGAAGCTAGCTAGCTAACTAGCAACCCGCTATCAGTAAGCTAATCACTGCTAGCGGTCATCAAATAACCTTTAGCTCTGAAAGCTCTCGCCAGTTCGTACAGCGCGTTTCAAACCAGAGCATACTGGTTTGACTACTCCTGGCTAACATTTCCATCCCGGAGCAAGCACCAACTATCCTGGAGCTAGCCTATGCTAGACCCATCTCCCGGCTAGGGCTCCTGGGCTACTCCTGAAGCCCACTCCTCGTCTACAATATCCGGACCCCTTTTACTGCCGATCCTTCACGACTGGAATACCGACATAATCTGCCCGAGGATCCCAACAGGCCCCTCAGGCGCGACGTTCCCTGAAGGCCAATTCTGCTAACCACGGCCTGCTAGCTATCTATAGCATATTGGACTGTTAGCTGATCCATCGGCCAGTTTCTTGGACCACTATATCCATTTTGCTAATTGGACTTGTACCCCTCTGCTACTTGGAACCCTAATAATTCCACAACTGGTTTATCGACGTCACCGCACGAGGAGGCAAAAACAGACTTTCCCCCATCGCGACATCCCTCTAAGGCCCTTATGCTAGCTCGCTAGCCCTGGCCTGCTAACTGCTAGCTTGATAGCCCCGGCCTGCTAACTGCTAGCTTGCTAGCCCCGGCCTGCTAACTGTCTGAATCGCCGTGTCCCCAGCGAGCCCAAACACTCACTGGACCCATACGATCACTTGGCTACACATACCTCTCCCTAATATCAATATGCCTTGGCCATTACTGTCCTGGTTAGTGATTACTGTCTTATTTCACTGTAGCGCCTCTAGCCCTGCTCAAAATGCCTTTAACCAACCATGTTGTTCCACCTCCCACATATTTGATGACATCACCTGGTTTAAACGTCTCTAGAGACTATATCTCTCTCATCATTACTCAATGCCCAGGTTTACCTCCAATGTACTCTCTTCCTACCATACCTTTGTCTGTACATTATGCCTTGAATCTATGCTATCGTGCCCGGAAACCTGCTCCCGTTCTCTCTGTTCCGAACATGCTAGATGGCCAGTTCTTAAAGCCTTTAGCCATACCCTTATCCTACTTATCCTCTGTTCCTCTGGTGAGGTAGAGGTTAATCCAGGACCTGCAGTGCCTAGCTCCACTACTACTTCCCAGGTTCCCAGGTGCCTTTGACTTCTGTAACTGTAAAAGCCTTGGTTTCATGCATGTTAACATTAGAAGCCTACTCCCCAAGTGTGCTTTATTCACTGCTTTAGCACATTCTGCAAACGCGGATGTCTTAGCCGTGTCTAAGTCCTGGCCTTAGGAAAACCACCAAAACCCCTGAAATTTCCATCAATAACTATAAAATTTTCAGCCAAGATAGAACTGCCAAAGGGGGCGGTATTGCAGAGAGAGCCAATTTTTCTATTGTATGTTTGTTTATTCCATGTGTAACTCTGTGTTGTATGTGTCGAACTGCTTTGCTTTATCTTGGCCAGGTTGCAGTTGCAAATGAGAACTTGTTCTCAACTGGACTACCTGGTTAAATAAAGGTGAAATAAATTAAATAAATTAAAACAAAGAGTAGTCTCCAGGTCCTAATTGGCTCGCTCTGACTGGAAGTTGGACTGGGGGTGGACGAGAACTGAGGACCGCGATCGGACACAATGTCCACCAGAAGTCCATTGATCTGGAAGACTATAAGGATATATGAGACCAGACGGAGCTTGCCGCGGAGTCTTGTTCTGAGCACAAACAGTGCAGGCGGCGAAGAACGCAGAGACGTCAGGAGCCATGGTGGGTCACCAAAAACAGTGTCGCACAAATGCCAGTGTCTGACGGGATTCCGGGTGGCAGCCAAGTCTGGAGGAATGAGACCAGGACCGGGGAACAGGCAGCGTCCGGGACAAACATCCAGTTAGCCCGGCCTGGTTCTCTGTACCCCAGATGAGAGCAGCCGTAGACACGATGTTGGGAGGTTGGTTTCGCTGTCCGAGCGTGTAGCATCGGTGCTATAGCGGTGTGAAAGCTCATCTGGCTTAACATTCTTGGAACCCGGGCGGTAGGAGATGGTTAAGTTGAACCGAGTGAATAGCATGGCTTATCGAGCTTGCCTGTGGAGATATTCCAGGTTCTTGTGATCAGTCCACACAATGAATGGATGTTCCACCCCCTCTAACCAGTGCTTCCACTCCTCCAACATCATCTTCACCACGAATAGTTCTCGATTTGCCACATCATAATTCCTCTCAGTGGCTTTAAGACCATGGGAAAGTAAGGCGCAGGGATGCAACTTCTGGTCCTGAGCAGAACACTGGGACAGCACAGCCCCCACTCTGACGTCCGAGGTGTCGACCTCCACCGCAAACTGATGGGATGGCTCAGGATGGATTAATTTGGGAGCTGTAGTGAATTGATGCTTTAAGTCCAGGAGTGCCCGGTCAGCAGTTGGAGAGCACACAAACGGGACTTTGGGAGAGGTGAGTTCTGAAAGGGGGGAAGCCAGGATGCTGGAACCCCGGATAAAATGCTGATAAAAAAAGGGCAAATCCCAGGAAGAGTTGCAGCTGCACTCTGGAAGTGGGTTGATGGCAATCCCCCACTGCTCTCACCTTGCCAAGATCCATCTGCACATTACCTGCAGTGGTGTATCCTAGGAAGGAGATGGTGGAGCGATGGAATTCACATTTTTCTGCTTTAACAAAAAGCTGGTTTTCCAGTAGACGGTGGAGGACTTGCTGGATGTGGAAAACATGTTCTTGAGCTGAGCGGGAAAAGACGAACCAGTTCAGCATGTCGCGGATAACGTTGTTAACCAGGGCCTGGAACATAGTAGGAGCGTTGGTCAGTCCAAATGGCATCAACAGTTATTAGTAGTACCTGCTGTACATGTTGAAGACTGTCTTCCACTCGTGTCCTTCCCAAATCCGCACAAGATGGTAGGTGTTCCAAAGCTCCATCTTATAGAAAATGGTAGCCCCCTGGAGCGTCTCTAAAGCAGAGGCAATGAGTGGTAGCGGGTAACATTTTTTAACCGTGTTGTCGATACACTGATGCAGAGTTTTGTTCTTCTTCTCCACAAAGAATAACCCCGCGCCAGCAGGGGAAGCAGAAGGACGGATACACCCTGTAACCAGGGAGTCCAAAATATATGTTTCCATCGCCTTGGTCTCCAAATCTGACAGAGAATACAGCCGCCCCCGGGGTGGAGTAGTCCCGGGAGAAGGTTGAACCCCAGTCAAAGGGTTGATGCAGAGGAAGTGAAGTGGCATGGGCCTTCCTGAAAACCTCCTGGAGGTCCTGGTACTCTGCGGGATTTGCGCAGTGGTTCGAAAAGGAAGGAGGAAACTGTCCCGGGGCAGGCTGCACTGATATCATTCAATGAGCGTGGCAGAACGGGCTCCAGCCTATGATTTTACCAGCAATCCAGTCAATAAAGGGATTGTGTCGCTGGAGCCATGAAAACACGAAAACCACGGGTACCTGAGGATACTTGATGAGCATAAGTTGATCGGAATCTTATTGTGGGTGACTCTGCCTATAGAGCGCCCATCCAGTGCTCTGACATTCGTGGGAATGGAGAGGGGTTGAGTAAGGATACCCAGCTCTGACACCAGGGTAGTGTACATAAAACTCTCATCTGCCCCAGAGTCAATGAGTACCTGGAGAGATTTCGACCGGTCACTAGACAGCAAGATGGCATGGAGAGCGGTATGAGTAAGGGGAGATGGAAAATTCTCCGTATGGCCCACCAGCGTGCTCGTACCTACTGGTGGGCCTGGTCTATTAATGGACAGGTAGACACGTAATGACCTGTAGTCCCACAATACAGACAACTCTTGGTGTTAAGTCTGCGTAAATGTTCAGCAGGAGACAATCTAGCTCTGCCGAGCTGCATAGGTTCCGGAAGGGGCGAGTCGGCAGACCTCGGAGATTCCCAGGGGAACTCGGGTAACCTCGAATTCCTCGGTAACGTAGACACCGGGGACTTCCGGAATTCCTTTTAGGCAAGGTGGGATCCTTGGTCGAGCGAGTGGGACCGGAATCAGAACTCCTCTCCCTTATATGTTCCCGTAGCCACCCATAGATCCAATTGGTCAATGCGTTGAGTGAGTCGAGTGGGCAGCTCCTGGGTTGCAAGCTAATCTATAGCATCCTCTGATAATCCGGATTCCAGGGATTCCGGGTTCCAGGCACTCTCAGCAGCCAACGTGCATAAATCAACTTCATAGTCTGCCACTCTGCGGGAGTCTTGACAAAACAGGACTAGCTTCCGAGCAGCCTCTCTCCTGGGCAACGGAGAAACAATCAACTTTTTCACCTCCGCCACAAACTCCTCCAGACTGCAGCATACGGCAGATTGTTGTTCCCACACCGTAGTAACCCAGGCGAGAGCCCTCCCGGACATTAGCGTTATAAGGTGCTCTATCTTCGAGCGGTCCGAGGGAAAGAACGAGGACTGTAGCTCGAAGATGAGGGTGGACTGGGAGAGAAACACACGACAGGTTTTTGAATCTCCAGCGAAGCATTCCGGTGGAGGTAAGTGGGGTTCTCAGGAAGCCGGGGTGGGCTGGAGATACGCGCTGCTGACAGCAAGGTTACTGAGGGCCTGGGAGGTTACTGTCGTTGCTGGCTGCCTAACAGACAATCCGTGGAATTGCTCCAGCAATGTATTGAAGGCATAGTCATGGAGGAGGAAACAGCATTGCAGTGCTGTTCCGAGTCTACTGGGTCAGTAATGGCCAGTTAGTACTAAGGCTAAGACCGGGATGGAGACACAGGAGGTGGATAGCACGAGTCTCAGAGATTATTATAGGACAAGGGGCAGGCAAAAGGTCGTAATCCAAATCAGAGTCAGGCAGGTACAAGACAGCAGGCAATTGGTAGGTCAAGGCAGGCAAAGATTCTTAATCCAAATCAGAGTCAGGCAGGTACAGGATGGCAGGATCAGGGTCAGGACAGGCAGAAAGGTCAGAACTGGGAAGACTAAGAAAAACAAAAACTAGAAACACGGGAACACGCTGGTAGGACGAACTGGCAACAGACAAACAGAAAACACATGTATAAATGCATAGGGGATGATGGGGAAAATGGGAGACACCTGGAGGGAGGTGGAGACGAGCATAAGACAGTTGAAACAGATTAGTGTGACAACATCCAACCTCTTTGAAGGCACTGCTCAAAAGTAGTGCCATTTAGGGTGTAGCCTCTGTTTCTGCCCACCAGACTAACAGTGTAGCAGAGAGGATGAAAGCCAGACGTCATGCAGAGCGACAACGATCTCTTCATTCTCCCTGTTACTTAAATCAAGCCGCTTACCCAGATTTAGAGGTGTGGGAATGCATGTGTGACTCATAAGGAGTTGTGTGTGTGTGTGTGGCGGGCGCTTTCGTTTGAGGTACAGGTCTTTAACAGCCCCCGTCTCTTTCTTTCTCTTCTCTCCTTTTATCTCCTCCCTTCTCATCCTCTACTCCGGCCCTGTGGAGAGAGGGAGAGAGGAGGATGAAAGGGGACAGCATCTGCTGGGACCACCTCCCTGATTCCAGCCTTCTAGTGTAGTCTCCCTCTCTACCGTCCCTAATAAGCACCACACACACACACACACACACACACACACACACACACACACACCCCTGAGGAGTGCTACTCAGCATGGCTGGCAACACTTTCTCCTTTCCTTCTGCCCTGGGATCTATAGACCAGGATGAAACACTATTCCCTATATAGTGCACTACATTAACCATGCTGGCACCTATATAGTGCACTACATTAACCATGCTGGCACCTATATAGTGCACTATAAAGGGAAAAGGGCTCCATTTGGGATGCATCTCTATAAACCCACAGCCACGGAGACCTGTGGAGAGCCTTGTCTAATTTCCTCACTCTAATTGTGTTTTGTGTAGATCGCATCTTATATGCCACCATGCAGAAAATACTTAATTTGTCTGAAGACTACTGTGATGAAGTGGAGATCTTTGTGTTTAGTTAATCAGTGTATCCAGTGTTTCCCATGCTTATCTCTGCATAAGGGTATGCATACACACGTACACACAAATGCATGCATGCAAGCACACACACACACACACACACACACACACACACACGCATATGCACAGACACGTACGCACACATACACACTCAGAGATTCAGAAAGTGTGTTTCACAACATTAAGCGGACAGAGTCAAGATCATGTTAGTCTGTGTTTTCAGAGAAGCCAGATTAAGAAATGCTGACACACACAATCACACTCTGCAGAAGCGTTCATGTCTGTCTTCCCCTCTACTGACAGAACCATCCTTAGTGAGAAATGTTGAGTTGTAAAATGTAATTGAGAGCAAATGCCTCAGTGTTCGACAAGAGAAAAGCATTGAGGCAAAGCTGATTTACTGTAGTAT
Source organism: Oncorhynchus kisutch (assembly GCF_002021735.2). Lineage (NCBI taxonomy): Eukaryota > Metazoa > Chordata > Actinopteri > Salmoniformes > Salmonidae > Oncorhynchus > Oncorhynchus kisutch. The sequence goes on along the minus strand of NC_034199.2, from coordinate 33,311,596 downwards.
CTTTTCATTTCTTATCTGAGACCTAAAAACATGCGATGGCTCTCATGTGGTCTCCTGTATACACAGACATCTACCCCCCTGTGTTAATGTTAGTTGACCATCCAAAGCCTGACCTTTTGTATGAGACTATGCACCAGTTGTTTTCTAAGAATATGACCTTATGTCTGGTAGCCTGCAGGTAGATCGTACGTATAGTGGTTATGACATGCACCTGTCTTTGGGTGGATGAGAGAGATCAGAGTAAAAACCAAGAAGAAAGAAACCAAGATAATACACACACAATCACTGTTCAAGCAACACTGAACTATGCATGAGAGCACCAGCTGTTCCGGATGACCGTGTGATCTCACCTTCCGTAGCCTATGTGAGTAAGAACTTTACACAGGCTACATCCGCATGACATCACTAAGGAATTAACATGGTGCAGACAAACCAACACAGTATGTAGAGAGGGCGACAACAGCTATTCCCCCTCAGGAGGCTGAAAATATTTAGGATAGGCCCTCATGTCCTCAAACAATTCTACAGCGGCACAATTCAGAGCAGCTTGACTGGCTGCATCACCGCTTGGTACGGCAACTGCAAGGCACCCAACCGCAAGGCGCTACAGAGGGTAGTGAGTAAGGGCCAGTACATCACTGGGGCCGAACTCCCTGCCATCCAGGACCTCTATACCAGGTGATTTCAGAGGAAAGACCAAAAAATATACTAAGACTCCAGCCAGTGCTGGAACCAACAGGACCCTGGACAGCTTCTACCCGCAAACCATTAGACTGCTAAATAAGACTGCTAAATAGCTAATCAAATGGCCACCCGGACTATCTACATTTACCCTTTTTTGCACTTACTCTCTTGAACTGACACTATGCACACACACTGGGCTGTACCACACATTCACACATACTTACACTGACATGCCAACACACACATACACACCACACACTACATATGCCCACACGCACATAACATGCACACACATGCTTACTGACGCAACACACACACACACACACACACACACACACTGCAGCTTAGTCTATGATCTATTCTGTTGCCTAGTCACTTTATCCTTACCTATATTTACATAACTACCTCAATTACCTCATACCGCTGCACGTTGACTCGGTACTGGTACTCCCTGTATACAGACATGTTATTTTTACTTGTTTTTGTTATTCAATGTTTATTTATTCCTCGGGTCAGTATTTCTGTTTTTTTATTATCTATATCTTTAATTTGCATTTTTGGAAAATGACCCAGGAGTAATAATTTCACTGTTAGTCTTCACCTATTGTTTAGGAAGCATGTCACAAATAAAATTGGATTTGATTAGATTTCTAGTTTTTGTGTATTCTTACACACATATGTATGGTATGTGGTAACTTATTTCCCATTTCAGTCCGTCTATCTTCTCTCATTCAGGTCTTCCACTGTGTTTCGAGTGTCATGGAGTTTTGTTGTGGTGATTGTGATGTACGTACCTTGCGGGGGTAGCTCATCATTGAGACTGACAAGAGAGTGCCGCGCTGTCACAAACCATCACTGTCAAACACAACACAACACATCCAGACGCAGCCTGCGTGACACTCACTATGAGCACCGTGACTTCACTGTGACTTCTCAAAGTCACCAAGCAGGACTTGTATAGTACTGTATGGAGACAGAGTCAACTGCTTTATTCACATAAGACTGATTCTGATACTCCTACTCTGACATTCAGGTTGCACTTTACATTATAGCACAGAATAAAGTGGTAATAACATGGCATAATATGGAGATGTAAACTGTAATTCAACTTACATGAATGGGATGTCAAATCCCTAAAGACAGTCAGATACATGTTATCAGAGAGCTCCTAGAAACAACGAAAATAGTGTACTGAGTATGAACTGAAGGGCACAGAAGAGGAATTAACACTTCAGATACCAATACATTGTTCCCTAACTGTGTTAAACCAAACACCATTTGGTGATGTCACCTAAGAAACCATTTCCAGCAGCCCGTGGTGCTAAAGCTGAGAAAACAAAAACATCATCATCCTCCTGTTAAATAGATAAGTGAAGTATGGAAGAAACACACCCCAATCTGTAGGTTCAATGAAAGGCAAGCAGCCAGCTACAGGGTGTTTTGTTCTTGCTCCCTCCCCTATTTGAAATGAGCTCCAAAGACACTAGGAAGTGGAGGGTGGGAGCAGACACACTAACACACGTCTTGGAGCAATGCACTGGGGAATGGGAATGCCATGTGAAGTCATCGCCCAGCCCATGGACCCTTTAAGGAGCCCCTGTGGGAGTTGAAGTGCCACATTTAAACTAGAGCTAAAACACCTGTTGATACACACAACTCTTCAGAGACATGACATGTATAAAGCTACGCGAGGCAACGTGATATGAGTATATGTGGAATAACAGTGAGTGAGGTAACCCTGTATCTCTTTATTCATTTAGAAGGGTCTGTTTTATGGTAGGTTCAGTAAACACCCCCACAGTATCAACCACAAAGAGATACAGTAGACCTCTAAACAGGATCTCACCGGAGACCAAAAACAATATGTTCACCCCAATGTAGTCATGGAACCCTGAGAGGTGGGGACATACAGAGCTGTGGTCCATACGGCTCATTATCTACATCAGGGATGTGTAAACTTTAATGGGGGTGAGGGCCACAACATATTTGAGCAGCAGCAGTGGCTCGTAGGTCAGCAGAACCACATCCATACTAACATATGCAGTCAGAGACTGCCCTTTTATTCTACCCATTTTCCATGAGGTGGAGATAAATGAGTTATAAAACTGCAAAATCTTAATGAATATTTGGTCTATTTGCCATAGGGTGGTGAGAATCATTTGCAGTTTTTAATATGATATCTGAGTGAGTGTCACTAACAGAATCAATGTGGACGCTCCGATTGGTAATTCGACCATGCTTACTACAAGTTTAGGTTTCTGGCTAGACTAACTTATGAATCAAAAATGTTTTAGCTGACATGGGCTAATTAAGTGACTGATGGTGACTGACATAACAAGAGAAAAGCTGCTGATGTACAACCAAATTTAGAAATGTCACCTGGTGTATTCTACTATTCTACTATTCTATTCTACTATTCTTTCAACATTAAGTTGAAACCCCGACTGAGTTTTTGGAAATTGATCCGCGGGTCTACTGGCTGTCATTTGCCCATCTCTGATTTACATTGATGAAAGACAACGACAGGGATAGCATTGTCAAAATGTTGAACCTATTTCACAGATACTATATTTATAAGGGTGATATGTATGGTAAACACTTTTGGGCCAATATTTTGAGTCACTTTGTACGTTTAAATTGGTCTCCTTCTGGTTGTACAATATGATGTGTATATGCGCACCAACACACACACATGGACACACAAACAAACACAAGCAGCTCTATACGTACGAAGAGGTAATCATGCTAACATGTGTTCAGTCTACCCACCCTTACAACCTTATCACTCTCTCTCTCTGACCATCTCTCTCCCTCTCGCTCTCTCTCCCCTTTCTCTCCTCTTTCTCTTGCACTCTCTCTCGCTCTCTCTCTCCCCTTTCTCTCCTCTTTCTCTTCATCCTCTCTCTCTCTCCCTCTGAACAGGTGGAGTTTTAATTATGCATGAAAATATACAGGGACCCTTTCCGATCCACTTGACTGCTCTCCTCCTCCTGCTATGTACCCCGCCACGGCTGCTCTACCTTTCTCTTCTGTTATCTCTTTCTCCTTCACTCCCTCTCCTTCTCCCTTTCTCTTTGTGTTCTCCTTCACTACTCTCTCTCTCTTTCTCCTTCACCCCCTCTCCTTCTCCCTTTCTCTTTGTGTTCTCCTTCACTACTCTCTCTCTCTCTCTCTCTCTCTCTCTCTCTCTCTCTCTCTCTCTCTCTCTCTCTCCTCCTTCACTCCCCCTCTCTCCTCGTTCCCCTTCTCACTCCTCACCTCTTTTGAGGATTGAAGGACTCAATTTCAAAGCTGGGCACGTCTCAGAGACTGAAGTGAGGGTTTTGTTCCGCTGCCCGGCACACTTCCACTCACAAACGCCTAGGCAAGCGTTGGGAGGGAGGAAGAAATCCCACTTAATCTACTGAATCTGCCCTATTCTGTTCTCTTCTGTTCTGTTCTCTCTTCCAGGACTATGACTTAGCTAGTAGTCCATGGATATTCAGGATATTCAGTTACTTCTACCTAAGCCTCCTTTATCAGCATTCTGTATGATATATGCGTTTCTCTTTCGCCCCCCTTCTCACTCTTTCTCTCGCTCTCTCCTTCAGTACCACCCATATAACATACATTAGCAGTTTAACTGTGTCAGTATCTGACTCCTTTTATTTAATCAATAACACCATAATATTATGATTTGCATACTGATTACCTTTGTGTTAGTATGCCAGACCGTCCTATAACACTGATAATCACACTCACTCTTAGCCCTACATGGGGGGATGTTCTGTTCCCTCTCCTCTCCATATGTGATGGTCTGCACTACCTGTTGGTTTCCCAAAATTCTAGCACCCTCAGGTTCCCTTCACCTCCTGATAAATCTGCATTACAATACAATGTGTTCATAACATTGCAATGCAGGGCACACCACATACTATAGTACCAATCCACAGTTATTTTATGACACAGCCCACAGATATAGTATGACACAGCCCACAGATATCGAATGACACAGCCATCAGATGTAATATGACACAGCCCACAGCTAAAATACAACAAATCAAATTAAATCAAATGTATTTATATAGCCCTTCGTACATCAGCTGATATCTCAAAGTGCTGTACAGAAATCCAGCCTAAAACCCCAAACAGCAAGCAATACAGGTGTAGCAGCACGGTGGCTAGGAAAAACTCCCTAGAATGGCCAAAACCTAGGAGGAAACCTAGAGAGGAACCAGGCTATGTGGGGTGGCCAGTCCTCTTCTGGCTGTGCCGGGTATAGATTATAACAGAACATGGCCAAGATGTTCAAATGTTGATAAATGACCAGCATGGTCCAATAATAATAAGGCAGAACAGTTGAAACTGGAGCAACAGCACGGCCAGCTGGACTGGGGACAGCAAGGAGTCATCATGCCAGGTAGTCCTGATGCATGGTACTAGGGCTCAGGTCCTCAGAGAGAGAGAGAGAAAGAAAGAGAGAATTAGAGAGAGCATGCTTAAATTCACACAGGACACCGGATAGGACAGGAGAAGTACTCCAAATATAACAAACTGACCCTAGCCCCCCGACACAAACTACTGCAGCATAAATACTGGAGGCTGAGACAGGAGGGGTCAGGAGACACTGTGGCCCCATCCGATGATACCCCCGGACAGGGACAAACAGGAAGGATATAGCCCCACCCACTTTGCCAAAGCACAGCCCCCACACCACTAGAGGGATATCTTCAACCACCAACTTCCGATCCTGAGACAATGCCACGTATAACCACAAAGATCTCCACCAGCCAATGTAGGTGGCCATGGTCCTCTGTACCTCAATTGGTAGACTATGGCTTTTGCGATGCCAGGATAGTGTGTTGGATTCCTGGGACCACCCATATGTAAAAAAAAAAATATATGCCTTGGATGAAAGCGTCTGCTAAGTGGCATCTACAGTTGACGTAGGAAGTTTACATACACCTTAGTCAAATACATTTAAACTCAGTTTTTCACAATTCCTGACATTTAATCCTAGTAAAAATTCCTCGTTTTAGGTCAGTATCAACACTTTATTTTAAAATATGTAAAATATCAGAATAATAGTAGAGAGAATGATTTATTTAAGCTTTTATTTCTTTCATCACATTCCCAATGGGTCAGACGTTTACATACACTCAATTAGTATTTGTTAGCATTGCCTTTAAATTGTTTAACTTGGGTCAAACGTTTCGGGTAGCCTTCCACAAGCTTCCCACAATAACTTGGGTGAATTTTGGCCCATTCTTTGGCCCATTCTTACACCAGCTCCTGACAGAGCTGGTGTAACTGAGTCAGGTTTTTAGGCCTCCTTTCTTGCACACGCTTTTTCAGTTCTGCCCACAAATTTTCTGTAGGATTGAGGTCTGGGTTTTGTGATTGCCACTCCAATACCTTGACTTTGTTGTCCTTGAGCCATTTTGCCACAACTTTGGAAGTATGCTTGGGGTCATTGTCCATTTGGAAGACCCATTTGTGACCAATCTTTAACTTCATGACTGATGTCTTGAGATGTTGCTTAAATATATCCACAATTTTCCCTCCCTCATGAAGCCATCTATTTTGTGAATGCACCAGTCTCTACTGCAGCAAAGCACCCCCACACCATGATGCTGCCACCCCCGTGCTTCATGGTTGTGATGGTGTTCTTCAGCTTGCAAGCCTCCCCCTTTTTCCTCCAAACATAACGATTGTCATTATGGCCAAACAGTTCTATTTTTGTTTCACCAGACCAGAGGACATTTCTCCAAAAAGTACAATCTTTGTCCCCACGTGCAGTTGCGAACTGTAGTCTGGCTTTTTTATGGTGATTTTAGAGCAGTGGCTTCTTCCTTGCTGAGCAGCCTTTCAGATTGTGTCGATATAGGACTTGTTTTACTGTGGTACAGATACTTTTGTACCTGTTTCCTCCAGCATCTTCACAAGGTCCTTTGCTGCTGTTCTGGGATTGATTTGTACTTTTCAAACCAAAGTACGTTCATCCCTAGGAGACAGAACGCGTCTCCTTCCTGAGCGATATGACGGCTGCGTGGTCCCATTTTGTTTATATTTGCATACTATTGTTTGTACAGATGAACGTGGTACCTTCAGGCGTTTGGAAATTGCTCCCAAGGATGAACCAGAGTTATGGAGGTCAACCATTTTTTGTCTGAAGACTTGGTTGATTTCTTTTCATTTTCCCATGATGAAAAGAGGCACTAAGTTTGAAGGTAGGCCTTGAAATACATCCACAGGTACACCTCCAATTTACTCAAATGATGTCAATTAGCCTATCGAAAGCTTCTAAAGCCATGACATAATTTTCTGGAATTTTCCAAGCTGTTTAAAGGCACAGTCAACTTAGTGTATGTAAACTTCTGACCCACTGGAATTGTGATACAGTGAATTATTAGTGAAAAAAACTGTCTGTAAACAATTGTTGGAAAAGTGGTTGAAAACAAGTTTTAATGACTCCAACCTAAGTATGTAAACTTCTGACTTCAACTGTATTATAACATGCTCCAAAACATGACAAAACAATATAATTCATAATGTGAATCTATTTCACTGTAAAAAGAAATTAAGTGCTTGTAACACTAAAACTAGTGGAAACTGAGCTGCCACCACCTTAGTTAAAGGAACCAAAACCTTAACTTTGCTGGAGTAGTGAAACACATGGTTGTGAGGGTATTGGGACAGATTTAAGGGGTTCTGAAACATTCATCTTGAGTTGTTCTGAAACATTCATCCTGAGTTGTTCTGAAAGATTCATCCTGAGGTGTTCTGAAACATTCATCCTGAGGTGTTCTGAAACATTCATCCTGAGGTGTTCTGAAACATTCATCCTGAGGTGTTCTGAAACATTCATCCTGAGGTGTTCTGAAACATTCATCCTGAGGTGTTCTGAAACATTCATCCTGAGGGGTTCTGAAACATTCATCCTGAGGGGTTCTGAAACATTCATCCTGAGTTGTTCTGAAACATTCATCCTGAGGTGTTCTGAAACATTCATCCTGAGGGGTTCTGAAACATTCATCCTGAGGGGTTCTGAGGTGTTCTGACACATGTCAGGAAGTGAGGTGGAAACTGGAGGGTTGCAGGTATCTAATCCTAGATGCCATTGCCTCCATTTGAGCCCTTGATCAAGACACTTAACCTCCCACAACAACTGCTCCATGGCCTCCCAGCGTGGCAGCCTCCCTGCTCCATCCTGTGTGGTCTTCTGGAGGGGCCGTCGGATAAAGGGAAGTCATGTTTTTTGGTTGGAACTTGTACAGTTGATGAATAAAGTGATTTTTGACAACGCAAACCTCTTGGCATGCTGTGGTATTGTTGTAATATTGGTTAACCCAGAACTAAAAGCTTGTGTAATCTGGTCAGCTGAGTGATTTATTTGCGGGGTCCATATGTGTTATAAATTGGGAGTTCCGGTTTGCGAAGTCTCCACACTCGCATAAGGAAACTTTCAGCCAAAGGTTGCTAGGTAACTAGTACAGGAAGTTCTATTTGCTCCTGGTTGTTGCGTGGTCTGGCAGTGTGTACAGACTGTGAGAACACACACACACACACACATTGAATGACAGACAGGCAGAGTTGGAGGGAGGGAGTCTGAGGGAGCCACTGTGCCCAAAGCAGGGTCACTGTTTTCCGACCCGAGCTGGTCCCCAAATAGTCTCAGCTTGAGCCCCAGAGTCATTAGAAGACGAGGAGGGTGACCTCCAAGACCACAGTGTGGTGCTGTGTGTCTGTGTCTGATTGGTTGAGCACAGGATCCAGGCTTATGGAGTTGATTGTCAATGGCTACACACACAGACACACAGCAGGATGTTATACCAGTGTATTAGCTAGCTGAACCTACACACCCACAACTCCAGTCCTTAAGCAGATGGTCTGTCTCTGCTCCTGCAGCTCTCTTCCTGGAATATAATGAATACAAGAATGTGTAGGAAAGGTTCTTGCCCAAAATAGAACCTTATTCTCTTTATTGTGTCTTATGGGACCGTGGCCAAATGTAGTGTACTAAATAGAGAATTGAGTGCCATTGGAATGCCACCTGATGTTCCTGACTAGATGACCTGATGTTCCTGACTAGTGACCTGATGTTCCTGACTAGTGACCTGATGTTCCTGACTAGTGACCTGATGTTCCTGACTAGATGACCTGATGTTCCTGACTAGATGACCTGATGTTCCTGACTAGATGGAGTAGTTTGTTAGCTACTAAACAGATGACTAATGAGGACTCTGATTGTGTTCCAAATGACATCCTATCCCCTATATAGTGCACTACGTTTGACCAGGGCCCTATGGGTGTATTTTGGGACACAGACGATGTGTCTCTCTGAGCACTGGGTGGAAAAGACTTAAATAGCTGCCATCCATGCCCATTATGTGACTGTGGTTGATCTAGACAGCACCATGACTGCTCCTGCAACTTCTGGGCCTGGCTTGGACTGATGACTATAGGGCCTGACAGCTGTCAGTAATGGGGGTCTGAACCTGAGCAGTGGTGGCAGCAGCAACAGTGGTGGTTGCAGACTCCTTAGGATGCAGTTTAGTGTGCTTGCATGTGTGCATGCCTGTGTGCTTTTGCGAGTGTGTATGTGTGTGTGTGTGTGTGTGGCTGTGTGCGCGGCGGAGGCCTGTTGCTGTGATTATTGTCACTGTTGGCATTAGCGCTGTGAGAGACCTGCCCTGTCCTTTCCCTGCTGTCTCTGTCTACCTCCAAAATGGCACAATATTCCCTAAATTGTTCACTATAGTGCACCATATTGACTAGGGCTTATTGGGCACTGGTCTAAAGTAGTGCACTTTATAGCGAATAAGGTGCCATTTGGGATTCATCCTCACTTTGTCTGTCACCTCTAATGACAGCTACCATGACAGGAAGGGGGATGAGAGGAGGGCGGTCGTGTCACTTTGATTCATACCAGCTCTGGCTGGGTGGGTTCGTAAAGTCTCCGCGGTCATTATCCTTTCTAAATGACATTTAAGTGTGAAGCAATGGTGATGCTGATGTCCTCCTGCTTCACCCTGGTACCTAGTGGAGTGGACACAAGCTTGGAGCAGAAAGTTTTAGCAAAGTCTTCCTTGACCCCCATGGGGTTTCCCCCTCACATGGGTTCATTGTGACTGAGTGGATAGGTGGAAATTACCTTATGATGAATCAGTTTTCAAAGCTGCTCTGTCTACTTTAGCCTGACCTCAGATCTGTAGTCGTTGTCATTCATGAAACATCACAAACAGATCAGGACAAAACATATCTGGGACCAAGCTATCTATGTCTGACTGTCTCCGTGGCTCTTGTTTTGTGTTGCTGTGTCTGATGCTCTCCCTGTCACCTCTCTCCTCTTCCAGTCTATCCGGGAGGTGACAGGCTATGTGCTGGTGGCTCTGAACCAGTTTGACTACCTGCCGCTGGAGAACCTGAGGATCATCAGAGGAACTAAGATGTATGAAGACCGCTACGCTCTGGCAATCTTCCTCAACTACCGCAGAGATGGGAACTTTGGCCTGCGCCAACTGGGACTGAAGAACCTCACAGGTATGTGTCTAAGATGGCTATCCTGTCTCTGTGTCTCCTCTGTCTGAAGGAAGGAAAGCTCTGAAATCTTTAATTTCCTCTTTTCAGAGACATACCGTCCTGCTACTAACTTCAGTGAAATCCTGTCATTGTGTGACTGAGTGTTAAGTCAGAAGCTCTGCTAGAAAATGACTGCAATGAAAGCAGTAAACCAAGGTCTGTGAAGAGGGAACCGAATGTTAGGGTCAATTTAATGAGAATTAAATGCAGTGATTTGATATTTTAAGAGCTTGTGTCTGTCTAGATCTTAGGTGGTTGGGGATGTACTGTACTGACAGATTTGAATTACATCTCTTGACACTCATAGCGAGAGGAAGACACAGTTGACCAAACTCTGCATCCGAAAGTTTTGTCCAGACTTTCATTTGGCTGAAATGCAATAACACCTTGAGTTAATCTTTCTCAGTGGGAATTGACACCTGACCTGGCCTTGGGAAGATGTATGTGTTATATTTTGTATGCTTTGTTTTAGCACCAATATCCACAGAGATCTAACCAGGCTCCGCAAGCTTCGCCTGATCCCAGATCTGTTTGGTCGACCATATGAGTTGGCAAGACAGCACAAACACATCTGGAACCAGGCTTGCCAATTCCCCAGCAGAACCTGATATTGTTAACCAGATGTGGCCCTCTGGTAGGGGTGTTGGTGATGCATGTACAGTACATGCTGGGAAATACAAAGTGTCAAAGCAAATATTACATTTATCATTAGCAAGTAGCCTTTTACTTCAACATGGTCTGAAACTAGCCTCTTCTTGCCCTGTAAGCTTCCTCAATATACGTACACACTATTGTAACATTGTTCCATTACCTGCAATTACTCTGCAGTACTCTGCAGTCATACATACCCCATCCATTTCCCTGTTTGTTTTTGCGTGAAGTCAGAATGTGTTTTCTGTACCTACATACCTGTATTTTTATTGAGTGCATTGCAATTAGGTTGCAATTACATATATCCACGTCACAACATATTTTCTCCTGTGTTAATGACAGCTAGCTCCAAAATAGCCAAGTTACCATGAAAGGAAGACTGGGGCTTCGTCACAAATTGCACCCTATTCCCTATGGGCCCTGGTCAAAAGTAGTGCACTAAGTAGGAAAAAGGCTGCCATTTGGGAGGCAAGGTAGATAAACAGAGAACAAGAACAGTAATTGCCTGATCCCTCTCAGCGATACCTAGGTAAGACAGGTTACTTAGGATCAGGAAATAGTTATCTTCCCTCAGAATCACTAAAGTAGATTATTATTACTGTTGTTTAGCATATCCCCTCATTCTCATAGCCGCTAAAAGCACTTGTGAAAATGTAGTTATTTTCTACCTCTCCTCTCTCTCTCTCTCTCTCTCTCTCTCCTTCTCTCTCTCCTTCTCTCTCTCCTTCTCTCTCTCCTTCTCTCTCTCCTCTCTCTCCTCTCTCTCCTCTCTCCTCTCTCCTCTATCTCCTCTCTCTCTCTCCTCTCTCTCCTCTCTCTCTCTCTCTCTCTGTCTCTGTCTCTCTGTCTCTCTGTCTCTCTGGCTCTCTCTCTGTCTCTCTATACAGACAGGGTTTTGATGCATTCTCTTCAGATGCTATCATCCTTCCCCTAGCATTTACACAAGCATACTTGACCTTGAAGAATAAGCAGCCAGGAAAAAGGCCCTAAACCTTTTTGAAGTGCAACCATTGTGCTGATTAAACTCAGCAGTTTATGATTATGATGCTATTAAAAGGTTTTCTTGTTTGCTTAATTTGGTAAACGTGTGGCACTAGCATTGTTAAGGTCATATGTACATTTCCCACAGGGATCACAAACACTTACGGCTCTATTCAATCTGCACTACGGATTGACATATGCAGCGTTACCATGAATGCAGTCTCTGCTAATGCGGGAACATTGCCTTTTAATTTCAATCTAGCTGTAGCATTTGAACTTCCATGATACGGCTTGAATACAGCCATTACTAAGTATGTATGCAGTCAAGTAAAAGACTCAGACTAACTGACATAACTTATGTTGTCTTACTACCTCCCAGATGGAGCTGTCCCGATATGTAAACTGCTTGAGGGGAGTTATGTTGTAGCTATGGAGCTAGTTCTGAGCTATGGTTGTAACCGGAGAAATGAATAACATTTACATTTGATTTATTTAACAGACACTCTTATCCAGAGTGACTTACAGGACCAACTAGGGTTAAGTGCCTTGCTCAAGGGCACAGACAGATTTTTCACCTAGTTGGCTCGGTGTTTCGAAAACAGCGACCTTTCAGTTACTGGCCCAACGGTCTTTAACCGCTAGGCTACCTGCCGCCAGACATCAGGTCTGCATCTAAATTAGTACCATATTCCATATAAAGTTCACTACCCAATCAAAAGAAGTACAATATATAGGGAATAGGGTGCCATTTGGGACACAACCCAGTTTTGTCAGGAGCCCATTAGGTGTTCTGATACAATATTGTGTGACAGGGTCAGTAATTGACAGTTAACCTATAGACCCACATAACTCACTGTCCTGAGAGGCAGAGAATAGAGGTCAGTGTTGGGGTCTGGTGTCTGTCTAGTCAGTCAGAGTCAGAGTGAGTCAGAGTGAGTGAGAGTGAGTGAGAGTGAGTGAGAGTGAGTGAGAGTGAGAGAGAGAGTGAGAGAGAGAGTGAGAGAGAGAGTGAGAGAGTGAGTGAGAGAGTGAGTGAGTGAGAGTGAGTGAGAGTGAGTGAGAGTGAGTGAGAGTGAGTGAGAGAGTGAGAGAGAGAGAGTGAGTGAGTGAGTGAGTGAGTGAGTGAGAGTGAGTGAGAGAGTGAGAGAGTGAGAGAGTGAGGGAGAGAGAGAGAGAGAGAGAGAGAGAGAGAGAGAGAGAGAGAGAGAGAGAGAGAGAGAGAGAGAGAGAGAGAGAGAGAGAGAGAGAGAGAGAGAGAGAGAGAGAGAGAGAGAGAGAGAGAGAGAGAGAGAGAGAGAGAGAGAGAGAGAGAGAGAGAGAGAGAGAGAGAGTGAGTGAGAATTGAAAAGACAACGTCCAGAGACCACACCATAGGAGCACAGTGTACTGTATGTGTTCTGTTATGTAACACAGTGTACTGTATGTTTTCTGTTATGTAACACAGTGTAGGACTAACATTCATTCACCAGATTTTTATACAGCATGAATAGAGCAGTGGGTTTCTGTCTCTTTCCGGGCTCAATCTGACACCGTGAAGATATTAAACCACTACTCTTTGTTCTATTTGGTCTACAAACACACGCACGCAGGCACACATCCACTATACAATTCTGCATTGTCATCTGGCATAATCGGTAGAACATGCATGTACTGTATATATCACCATGTATTTTGTTGGGTAGTACTATACTTACAGTGCCTTGTGAAAGTATTCGGCCCCCTTGAACTTTGCGACCTTTTGCCACATTTCAGGCTTCAAACAAAAAGATATAAAACTGTATTTTTTTGTGAAGAATCAACAACAAGTGGGACACAATCATGAAGTGGAACGACATTTATTGGATATTTCAAACTTTTTTAACAAATCAAAAACTGAAAAATTGGGCGTGCAAAATTATTCAGCCCCTTTACTTTCAGTGCAGCAAACTCTCTCCAGAAGTTCAGTGAGGATCTCTGAATGATCCAATGTTGACCTAAATGACTAATGATGATAAATACAATCCACCTGTGTGTAATCAAGTCTCCGTATAAATGCACCTGCACTGTGATAGTCTCAGAGGTCCGTTAAAAGCGCAGAGAGCATCATGAAGATCAAGGAACACACCAGGCAGGTCCGAGATACTGTTGTGAAGAAGTTTAAAGCCGGATTTGGATACAAAAATATTTCCGAAGCTTTAAACATCCCAAGGAGCACTGTGCAAGCGATAATATCAGTATCAGACCACTGCAAATCTACCAAGACCTGGCCGTCCCTCTAAACTTTCAGCTCATACAAGGAGAAGACTGATCAGAGATGCAGCCAAGAGGCCCATGATCACTCTGGATGATATACAGCTGAGATGGGAGACTCTGTCCATAGGACAACAATCAGTCGTATATTGCTCAAATCTGGCCTTTATGGAAGAGTGGCAAGAAGAAAGCCATTTCTTAAAGATATCCATAAAAGTGTTGTTTAAAGTCATTTTTTGATTTGTTAAAGTTTGAAATATCCAATAAATGTCGTTCCACTTCATGATTGTGTCCCACTTGTTGTTGATTCTTCACCAAAAAATACAGTTTTATATCTTTATGTTTGAAGCCTGAAATGTGGCAAAAGGTTGCAAAGTTCAAGGGGGCCGAATACTTTCGCAAGGCACTGTATCTTTGAGAAGGATTGAAAATGATATTCATAAAAGGCGTGGACATGTTCACATGTTCATTTGCAAGACATGTTTCCGTTGGGGCAGTTAAGCAATATCAATAATATACATTTAAAAAAAGAGTCCTATTTGAAGAGTCCTATCGCAGATTCCTATCGCAGAGTCCTGTCGCAGAGTCCTGTCGCAGAGTCCTGTCGCAGAGTCCTGTCGAAGAGTCCTGTCGAAGAGTCCTGTCGAAGATTCCCGTCGAAGAGTCCCGTCAAAGACTCCCGTCGAAGAGTCCCGTCGAAGAGTCCCGTCGAAGAGTCCCATTGCAGAGTCCCATTGCAGAGTCCCATTGCAGAGTCCCATTGCAGAGTCCCATTGCAGAGTCCCATTGCAGAGTCCCATTGCAGAGTCCCATTGCAGAGTCCCATTGCAGAGTCCCATCGCAGAGTCCTATCTGGGATACTAGGTTGAGCTCGGATACCACTGAGTGTCCAGAGGCAGACAGTGAAAAGAGGCAGATTGGTGTTTGAAATGCCATTGTCCCATCCATGTCCCTGGGCCAGTAGTGTGGAGAGGAGGAAGAGGGACTGCACATGCTCTTTTTCTATGTGTCTCTCTTTGTCTCTTTGTATCTATTTTGACACTCTCCTCCACTACTTGTGTGATGCTCCTGCTATATAAAGCCTTGGGAGCTGGTCTCAGGGTCTCAGGCTGTGACACATGTGCGCATACACACGCACACACACCCCACCATCCGAAGATCCCCCCCCTCTCTCCGTCACTGTGGCAAAGACGCCTGGATCCCCTTTCATCTGCCTGTCATATTATTCTGCCGTTCCTTTTATACCCTGCTCTCTGTAAAACGATCGATATGATCTATAAGCGACATATACGAGAATAAAGGTTATTAACTACACACAGGGCTAATCTGGAGACGGATAAAACGGACCCCTCGGTATTGGAACCGACCTGAATCCCTAGGAGGTAGAAATTGTCCTGGATAAAATCCATTTGTAGCTGGTATATTTTGATATGGCTGTATTGATTTTTCAGTGGGGTCTGTGTAGGAGACTTTGTAGAAAGAAGGAACACTCATGGGTTTGCTGGGACTGTGTAGTGTGTATCTCAGTCCCTCTGTGGCCCCTTTCAATCAGGCTTCAGTTATCCTTAGTCATCCTTAGGCATATGAAACAGGAAACACACTCAAGTACACTTCAAAACACACTAAGATGAAGCAGTAAGACTTACTAGATCGTTCTGTCTTTTTCTGTATCTTGTCTGTCTCTGTCTTTGTCTCTCTCTCTCTCCATCCACTAGTATCTGTCTTCATATAATCCTCCCCTCTCCCCCGAACAATTTATTGTCCCTAACTGAACCTGCCTGTCCCTATCTGTCTCTCCAGAAGCAGATGATTGGAGTGAAATATATGTCTCCCCCAGCACAGTGACAAGATTTAAACACTGCCACTTTGACATTTCCAACGTGCAGCTACGGTATGCTTTCCATTTCAGACCAATTAAAGCTATTTTCATGCTTAAGCAAACATTTTCCTTCTGCTTCTCTTCTTTTTTTTGTTTTTTTTGAGTCACCATGAACACAACAGTTACTGTAGATAGCAGCTGAGGCAAGTTGAGGCAAGTTGAGCTGGGCTCAGTGCATTCACATGGTAATTGCTGCCTGTTGAGTTTTCACAACAATATCCACCTCAATAAAAGAAATAACACAGATGAACATGTCAGTTTACACATTTTCTATTTTTTTTTAAAGTATCCCGGCCTGTTTTCCTATAGTTCTGTTCAGTCAGTGTTGCTCATCCATTTATTTTCACTGCTTGTACGCTGCCATTACTCTCTGTCCAAAATAAAAGCATCAAATCTCTTCCCCCATCTGCCAGACATCATTCTCTCTCTCTCTCCCTACACGGTTAGCTGACACACACACACACACACACACACACACGCTGCTCGCACACGACGCCAAGACTGGATCCACTACTCACTCACAGTCCATCTGTTATTTCTCTCTTTTTCACGTTCTCATTCTCTCTCTCGTCTCTTGTCCCTCTAGTTTCTCTTTCTCTCTATATATCTCATTGATGTTAGTTAAACTGGCACATGCACTATATACAAAGCCTACATGTGTATTATTTTACTGTACTCAGACACACACACACACAGACACGCACACGCACACGCACACACACACAGAATATTGTGTTCTATCTGCTCTTCATCGCCCTGCATTTTATCAAGGGGAAAATCTTAATGATCATACATTAACTTCAACGAGCTCTGCTCAGTGTTTCGTGAAAGCATCATGGATCATGAAATGGTGAACAGGAGGGATGGAGGGATAGAGGTATGGATGGATGGATGGGACAAGGTGAAAATAACGAATGAGAGAAATCTGTGACAGTCTCTCCTTGAAGGACTAAGAAGGAGAATCAGTGTATTTGGACAGCAGATCCCTGCCTGGCCCCGGTCTCTCTGAGAAACACCCACAGGAGAGATGAAGGGATGGATGGAGGGAGGGTTGGACGGATAGACAGGACAAGGTGAAAATAAAGGACAAGTGGACTCAGTCTTGTCCTGAAGAGTCTTTGGACAGCCTCTCCCCAGACTGGCCTCTGTCTTTATGAGAAACCCCCACAGGAAGAGAGCTGAGATTAGTTTGTGTCCAAGGCTACATCCCAAAATGGCACCATCTTCCCTTTATAGTGCACTGCTTTTGACTAGAACACTGTGTCTCTGGCATTCTGTTCCACTCTCCACCTCTCCCCTCTCTCTACCTCTCTCCTCTCTCTACCTGTCCCCTCTCTCGACCTCTCTTTCTCTTTACTCTTCTCCTCTCTCTCCACCCCTCCTTTCTCCTTTCTCCAACTCTCCACTTCTCCTCTCTCTACATCTCTCCTCTCTCCACCTTGCCACCTCTCATCTCTCTACATATCTACTCTCCACCTCTCTTTTCTCTCCTCCTCTCCTCTCTCCACCTCTCCTCTCTCTACATCGTTCCTCTCTCCACCTCTCCTCTCTCCACTTTTCCTCTCTCTACATCTCTCTACTCTCCACCTCTCTCCTCTCTGCACCTCTCCTCTCTCCATCTCTCCTCTCTCTCTCCACCTCTCTCCTCTCTCTCTCCACCTCTTTCCTCTCTCCACCTCTCTCTCTCCTCCTCTCCTCTCTCCACCTTTCCTCTCTCCACCTTTCCTCTCTCCACCTCTCCTCTCTCTCTACCTCTATCTATCTGTATTCACCTCTCCTCTCTCCTCTCTCTCTCCACCTCTTTCCTCTCTCCACTTCTCTCTCTCCAATCTCCACCTCTCTCCTCTCCTCTCGGCTGGCAGCTTCCAGACCTCAGGTCGCTTCCAATTGTGTGTCTAATTGATTACTTCCCATGCAATTACTCCTGTGTCATACTCAATATTTCATTGCTTGGAGGAGGGCAAAAGGGAGTTTTTTGTAAGACGACATTCATATTGTTACATTTTTGAGCTCTCTAACGCAGTTTAGGAACAGCGTGTTAACACCAGCCCAGGGCCGGCGTCCGAACGAATCAGTTGGACGGGCATTTGATAGCAGGTGTACAATTTTTTTTAAATGGGTTTCATAATAAAGACATGTAATATAACTGTAAAAATATATTACCTTTTAATAAACACAACCAGTCATGATGTTTTCATCTGATTGTCAAACAAATCACTTAAAAAAGTAGGAGACCTTTGCAGATTAGTCCAAAATAATTCCAGCATCCGAACAGTGCACTCTGCACCTGCCAATGTTCCTTCAATTCACAAGTGGCTGAAGCTAACTCACCTGAGAAAGCATCCGAGCGAGCGAAACAACACCCCTCCGTCGTACTAAACAGATGTAGGATCTTAATTTGATCACTCTTTTGTTGCTGAGAATTTGTGTAGGTTCTTGAGTTCTACAAACATGTAGGGTATTTGAGGTTTCAAAAGGCTTCTAAAGTTTGTATTTTCATGTCAGATTTGTTTTGCCTTAATAGAAAATGTATCAAACCCCTACAAAAATGTTTCATTAAAGACATTGCATATTGACATGCAATACTCCTTATGGCCAGACAGCATCAGATACATCAGATACATGGCACATAGTGAGACAGAGGGGCACTGCTTTGCTCGCTTGGATGCTTTATTTGAGAATGATGTGTATTTCTGTCTGCATGTGTCTTGCTCAATTAAATGATCAGTATTTAAATATTTTCTTTGGATTGGCAAGGAGGTACGGTAGCGTGAGCCAGGCCCCCTAAGGCCCACCCACAATGCTGGACCTCTCCAGTCAACACAAACATGGAGTGGTTTCACCCCTAGGTCTTAGGCAAGGAGCAAAGAGCCATTGTCTATAAGGTGACAATACTCAATGACAGTAGGTTTTTCTTTCTTGTGGTGGACATGAAATTATTAGCATGGCTGTGGTTGATATGATTAGCCATTGGGGCATACAGTACATTGACAGTGTGTAGGTTCTTGAGTTCTTCAATATAAAGCAATAATAAATGGGCTGTGTCCCAATCTCTCCTTTTTTTCCAAAGTGTGCACTTGTTCACTTCCCCTCATGAATTTGAAATAAAATGATTGGTGTATGGAAACTCCCTCTAGCGCATGCCTACACCAATCCAATTCTTTGGAATTTGTGGGGAGTAGTGAACAAGTGGACACTTCAGTAGGAAGGAAAGATTTGGACGCATAATTGTTTGGAAGAACATGTTTTTTTCTCCAAGACAGCAGACTGAAAGAGTATGCATTGACACTGACACGCTTCTCACAATTGAACATATTGTAGACTAATAATCCATCTGACAATAAGGGCTATTTAGTAACAACATGGCCTGCTGGGCTCCAACAACACTTTATGCTTTAGTTTCTCCTGCTGTATTTTGCTGACTGGATCCACTTCTCTCATTAATGATCCTATGTGGGAATTGCATAAGCAAGAAATTGGAGAGTTTTATGAAATATTAATGTCCGACAACATAAAGGCCGCATTCTAAATGGAACCCTTCTGCCTATAGGGCACCTATTTTGACCGGATCCATCTGGGCCCTAGTCAAAGGTAGTGCACTACATAGGGGATAGCCATTTGAGACACAAATAATGTTAAATCGTCAGCTTCAGAGGGAGCTGACCCGCCAGCCCTCAACAGAAAAAAGTCTAATTGAAAATAATGAAATGTGAGTTTAGTAAAAACAAATCTGTTTCCATCTTGAAGTAAATGGGATAGTTAATTCTAAGTAAATTGGGCATTTAGGTTAAGTTTCTGCTTGAAACTCCCAGGTGGGGAAGTGGTCTTGCTCCTACTGCATCTAGTTCTAATGTAATAAAACTGATATCTGAAACTACAGTACACTTCACAGAAACACCACCTCTCTTCAGTAGCGTTTCTCTTCAAGTTTCTCTTCACTATCTGAAAGACTCTGAAACACTGTCTGAAACTTTCTCAGCTACCCTGAACATAACAATGAGTACAAAAGGACACATAATAATAAAATCCATGTAGCTTTTTCCTATTGCCTTTCCTATTGCCTTTCCTATTTTCTCTCCTATTGCCTTTCCTATTGCCTTTCCTATTGCCTTTCCTATTGCCTTTCCTATTGCTTTCCTATTTTCTCTCCTATTGCCTTTCCTATTGCCTTTCCTATTGCCTTTCCTATTTTCTCTCCTATTGCCTTTCCTATTGCCTTTCCTATTGCCTTTCCTATTGCCTTTCCTATTGCCTTTCCTATTTTCTCTCCTATTGCCTTTCCTATTGCCTTTCCTATTGCCTTTCCTATTGCCTTTCCTATTGCCTTTCCTATTGCCTTTCCTATTGCCTCTTCTTAGAGAACAAACAAGACACAAAGAACAAAATAAAACATGAATAAAACATTTCCAGGGCTTCTTTATTTAACATCAAACTTTTGATAGCATGTTTAGGGTAAATCTGTTGGGTAATTACACTGAGATCAAATGGAGAGCACTAGAATGAATGCTAATACTGTATAGCGTTAGTTAGCTCGCTAGCCCCAGCCCAGCACTGCCTGGGCCCCATGGTGGAACCAGAGCCATTAATAATGGATTGGGTGTCATCATTAAGAAACTGAATGATTAAAACATATCTCCCAGCTTCAAGCGGCACTGCCCTTACTTAAAAAAGGCCTATGACATAGGCCTGTACAGTCCCTCTTGTTACAACTACGTTATATATTCAGATATAGAACTGTGCTTTTGCGACTATGTCATTTGGAGGGGGTTGTGTAGCAAATCACCACAAACATGCTATGGCATTAGAAGTGAGGGCTCCATGCTCCACCTTTTACTGCAGTGGGCTAAATCAGGGTCACACAGAGTGCTTATTGGTAGTCTTAAACAAATCTACTTTGAAACAAAGGTATCCCTCTCACACACATGGTTATGGACTTAAAAACAGAAGACACCTGTACCATGTCAGATATAAAGTTGACATGTATTCAATTTTGAGTTTGCATCCCAATATTATACTTTATATACATCACAGAAGACTGAAATATAACCAACTTGTCCCCCCGAAAAATAATAATGCTATTAATGATGAACAAACTCAATATACTTTAAAATGACTAAAACCAGATGGAAACTGTATAGAAATGACAATGGACCTACATTCATACAGTTTCTTGACTGTCCAGCTCACTAATAATCACCCAAATTAAAGCTAAGTCAGGGAGCATAGAAAATTCCTAAAACGATGGATAGACAACTTTTTTTTGTTGCAAATTTTGACGGCGAGGAATCATAACCAATTTTCCGTGCGGCCCTCCGGAACTCTTTGGAGACTGAATGCAGCCCCCAGGGCAAAATGAGTTTCACACCCCTGCCCTGCATTCCTATCTGGCTCTATTAGTAGCCAGTTGCTGATAATGAAGTCATGCGAGAAGTCTGCAGGGAACCATCATCACTACCTCTGACTGATCTGGGACCTGTTAGGACCTGTTAGGACCTGTTAGGTGGAGGGCAGATGAGAAGATGAAAGAGGGGTGCTCCTCTGACTTCTCCACCCGTAACCCATAAGTAAGCCTTGTGTGTGCATATGTACATGTGTACATGCGTAGGCTATGTAAATTGAGAATTAAATTAAAGAGAGCAGGCTAGGAAACTAGAGCACTGTGCTGTCCCTGTGTTGTGCTGTGTTGTGCTGTGCTGTGCTGTGCTGTGTTTTGTGTTGTTTTGTGTTGTGTTGTGTTGTGCTGTGCTCTTCACACACCAGGGTCTGAATAGTTCACAGCCCCAGCTCAAAAGGACTGAGGGGGCCAGCCTAAATGGACTAACTGATGAGCCCTAGTACTGTGCCATACTGCACCCCATTCACTTTCATATGAAGGGTCACTAGAACATAGACAGAAGGCTGAGTAACCTTGTGCACCTTCAGTACCCACTGTCTGTCTATTGGCTCTCCAGTTGTCAGGGAATATTTTTGCATGGATTAGATAAACCAGCCCAAAACAAAATGTTCCCTCATTATAAGTTCAAATGAGTATGCAAGGAATTTGAATGTCAATTAATCATCAAAACACATTATAGTCCTCCCTCCGGCTATGTTTTAGTTAGCTCTAAACCAGGCCAGTCCGTCACATTCTCAGCCTGGAGGACTATGGGTAAAACCAACATAAACAAAAACCTGACCTGACAACAAGAGACCTATGTTGCAGTGTCCACACTAACATACCATTTAGAATGTATCGAGCATGCATTTGAAGTGGTATACTAGTGTGGATATTGGAAAGTAGCCCAGTGTCATACATTTTCACGATCAGGATTGTCTGCCCATACGGATGAAGTATCCTTTTTTAAACCCCCTGTTGCAGGAGAACATCCCAGCAATGCAGGAAATGTACAGTGTATTTGAGGTTTAAAATCCTTCTGAAGTTTGAACTTGGAAATTTCAGACATGATTTTCCCTTACTACAAAAATATCAACTTCTACAAAAGTGTAAATTAATTATAATCCACATAATAATTCACATTTCTTGTTGCTGCAGGATTGTTTTTCTGCTGTAGTAAACTTGCTCAAATTAAGATCCTACATCTGTACCATTCCCCTAAAGCTACTGTTCTACCTGCTTTCTAAAACAGGGTTATAATTGAAGAACAGATTATAATTGAAGGCCTCTTTCACGTACTCGTCCTCCTCTTCCTCCGCCTGCCTCATTCTCCCTCTTTCTCACCATACCCACAATGTTATATATCTCTAATGGGAACACATCTCTCCCCAGATCCTGGAAGATGTTAGCTAGCCCTAATGGGAACACATCTCTCTCTCCCCAGACCCTGGAAGATGTTAGCTAGCCCTAATGGGAACACATCTCTCCCCAGACCCTGGAAGATGTTAGCTAGGCCTAATGGGAACACATCTCTCTCTCCCCAGACCCTGGAAGATGTTAGCTAGCCCTAATGGGAACACATCTCTCTCTCCCCAGACCCTGGAAGATGTTAGCTAGCCCTAATGGGAACACATCTCTCTCTCCCCAGACCCTGGAAGATGTTAGCTAGCCCTAATGGGAACACATCTCTCTCTCCCCAGACCCTGGAAGATGTTAGCTAGCCCTAATGGGAACACATCTCTCTCTCCCCAGACCCTGGAAGATGTTAGCTAGCCCTAATGGGAACACATCTCTCTCTCCCCAGACCCTGGAAGATGTTAGCTAGCCCTAATGGGAACACATATCTCTCTCCCCAGACCCTGGAAGATGTTAGCTAGCCCTAATGGGAACACATCTCTCTCTCCCCAGACCCTGGAAGATGTTAGCTAGCCCTAATGGGAACACATCTCTCCCCAGACCCTGGAAGATGTTAGCTAGCCCTAATGGGAACACATCTCTCTCTCCCCTGACCCTGGAAGATGTTAGCTAGCCCTAATGGGAACGCATCTCTCTCTCCCCAGACCCTGGAAGATGTTAGCTAGCCCTAATGGGAACACATCTCGCCCCAGATACTGGAAGATGTTAGCTAGCCCCAATGGGAACACATCTCTCTCTCCCCAGACCGTGGAAGATATTAGCTAGCCCTAATGGGAACACATTTCATCATCGGAGCACATGGAAATGTTAATGAAACACTTTAGGGTTAAGCCAATTATTCCCGTTCCTGCCAATCACAGGCCTCTCATTTCTGAAATGTCAGTGGTGCCGTGGAGCAGGGGGGGAAAGGGAGAGGGCAAGTGAGGAGGAGCAAGAGCAGGAGTGGGGATATGATGGAATAATGAGGTTTTCTTGGTCAGGGAGGAAAGATGGAGAGAGGAGATAAGAAAGAGAAGAGATGTGGGGGTGTGGAGAGAGAAGAGAGGGTTAAGTGGAGAGAGAGTCTGTATGTGCATGGTAGTGTGTGTGTGACGAGAGAAGAGATGTAAAAGAGGATAGACACAAAGGGTTCATGGTCCAACAGGGAAAGGTACTCATTGGGATGAGGAGCTTACATATGACCCCTGTATCAAAGGCCTTTTGTGGTATATCAGTGATTCCGTGAGAGACTGTATGTGTGTTTGTGTGAAATGTGCGTGTATGAATGTCACTAGAGTGGATGTTTGTGTGTGAGAGTGTTTTGTGTATACTACCGGTGAAAAGTTTTAGAACACCTACTCATTCAAGGGTTTTGCTTTATTTTGTACTATTTTCTACATTGTAGAATCATAATGAAGACATCAAAACTATGAAATAACATAATAGAGTATGTAGTAACTAAAAAAAGTGTTTGAGATTCTTCAAATAGCTACCCTTTGCCTTGATGACAGCTTTGCACACTCTTGGCACTCTCTCAACCAGCTTCACCTGGAATGTGTTTCCAACAGTCTTGAAGGAGTTCTCACATATGCCATGCACTTGTTGGTTGCTTTTCTTTCACTCTGTGGTCCGACTCATCATCAATGCAAAGGGTGGCTATTTGAAGAATCTCAAATATAAAATATATTTCAATTTGTTTAACACTTTTTTTGGTTACTACATGAGCCCATATGTGTTATTTCATAGTTTTGATGTCTTCACTATTATTCTAAAATAGTACAAATAAATAAAAACCCTTGAATGAGTACGTGTTCTAAAACTTTTGACCAGTAGTGTATATTGTAAATGTGTACTAAGTTACAACAATCACAACAGTACTGTCAGGAACCTGAGTGTCACGACTGACTCAAACAGCATACAACTACCACTATCCTTCTAACACTCATTCTACCTCTATCCTTCTAACACTATCCTTCTACCACTATCCTTCTACCACTATCCTTCTACCACTATCCTTCTAACACTATCCTTCTAACACTATCCTTCTACCACTATCCTTCTACCACTGTCCTTCTAACACTATCCTTCTACCACTGTCCTTCTAACACTATCCTTCTACCACTGTCCTTCTACCACTGTCCTTCTACCACTATCCTTCTACCACTGTCCTTCTACCACTGTCCTTCTACCACTGTCCTTCTACCACTGTCCTTCTACCACTATATTTCTACCACTATCTTTCTCAGCCCAGCACACTGTGAGAAACTAGTGTGGCCCTATGAGCCAGCAAGCTTCTCATCCCTTTCTCCCCTCACAGCATCACAGCTTTTCATTCATATTAATGCATTTATTTACTTGCCAGGCTAGCTGGGCCTTAGAGAAGTAGAGCAGATTGAGCAGACAGGAAGTGACATGGGCAGGGGCAGGGGCTGGGACAGGGGCAGGGGCAGGGGCTGGGGCAGGGGCTGGGACTGGGGATGGGACAGGGGCTAGGACAGGGACAGGGGCTGGGACAATGATTGGTATTTAGCCTGACTAAGGTCCTGTCACAAGCTCCTCTGATTGGCCATTAAGGCTGTCAATCAGGTACCCGGGTCACAGTCAGGTCTGATTGGAAAAGCAGCAACAGCTCTAAACAAAAACAAAGTGGCTTTTTTTGGGCAGGCATTGTGTGTGGGCCTTAGAGGGCCTTTCCAGCCCTACCGTACCTCCTTTCCCGTCCCAAAAATATATACAAATATTGATCATTTATCTGACAGAGAAACGTGCCGACAGAAAGATGCATGAATTGCAGTTAAATCATCAGAGCGAGCAAAACAGCGCCCTTCCTGTCTCAGTATGTGTAGACCATATATTGGATGCTGTCTGGACCAAAATAGTATGGCATGTCATACTATTTCTGACTAGACAGCATCAGATACATGGGCTACATTTAGAGGGGCATTTCTTCACTCTCTCGGACGCTTTCTCAGATGATATCAACTATACAGTATAAATACAGCACACAGCCATGCAATTTCCATAGACAAAACTGACAGTAGAATGGCCTTCCTGAAGAGCTCAGTGACTTTCAACGTGGCACCATCATTGTTTGGTGCCGGAGGAATGATGGTTTGGGGCTGTTTTTCATGGTTCGGGCTAGGCCCCTTAGTTCCAGTGAAGGGAAATCTTACAGTTACACCCTATAATTACATTCTAGACAATTCTGTGCTTCCAACTTTGTGGCAACAGTTTGTGGAAGGCCCTTTCCTGTTTCAGCATGACAATGCCCTGTGCACAAAGTGAGGTCCATACAAAATGGTTTCTCGAGATTGGTGTGGATGAACTTGACTGGCCTGCACAGAGCCCTGACCTCAACCTCATTGAACACCTTTGCCTGACCTCACTAATGCTCCTGAGGCTGAATGGAATCAAGTCCCTGCAGCAAGGTTCCAACATCTAGTGGAAAGCCTTCCCAGAAGAGTGGAGGCTGTTATTGTAACAAAGAGGGGACCAACTCCATATTAATTCCCATGATTTTGGAATGAGATGTTCGACGAGCAGGTGTCCAAATACTTTTGTTCATGGTGTAGTTTCAGCAGAGAGTAAGAGACGAAGCGAGAGGGCTCACTCTCACCAATATCTGTCTGGAATAAGCCCAATGCGTTTCTATGGGAATAATATGCAGACCTAAGCTTGTCGCCTACCTTCCCGCCTTTGGGACAAAGACTCCCATTGTTAGGGAGGAGACATGAGCATCTCGTGATTATATACAGAGTTCTGGTTTCAGCCTCTTGTATATTGGAAAGGAAAGTTTGCAGGTGTACAGTACACTGTTAGGATGCTGGATTTTCCTGAAGTAAATTGATGTTTTGCCAAAATTAAATAACTACTCCTGTCTAAATAAAATAATTCAAAATACTTCACTACAGAGCAAGATTTAGTCACGGTGGATCGATCATTAGCTCTGAATTGTTTCAAGTCACAAGTGTGTGTGGGAAGCTCACAATTTGTGTAGTGCGCGTGGCAATAGGTCTAGCTGACTGAGTTGTGGCTGCTGCATTGGCCTATAGGCTATCTCTGAGTTCTATGCTCTCATTTCTTTAGCCGCCAATGGATCAGTGTATCACTGTGTCCACATAGCAGAGGCTGGTGCTCTCGCCAGAGTTGAATTTTAACTTTTAATAATGATCATTTTACGTCAGATTTGTATGATTAATCACGTGACAATGGTTTTGAGAAATAAAAACGTTATTATTGAAGTAAAATGTTCTACAAAAATGTGCATATATAAATATTTATAACTGGCACGCAGATCGGTAAAAATGGTAGGATATATTGTAAGCTTCCCCAAACATGAAACTGATGAGCTGCCTATGGTCTTTACTATTACAAGCACGTGCACACATAGGACGTCCCGGGAAAAAAGAGGCCCACCTATGGAAATCAAACGGGTCTGGCTCTGAGTGACCTGTTGTTGGCACGCACAAATTCATGAGCTAAATATGCAGAGCATGGCCTCACCACACACACAAACACATTGCCACCATATACTGTAGCTCTGTAGCGCCAGTCCTCCCTGTGGTTAGGCTGAGCCAGGGTCATTGGTATGCAGGTGCAACGTGCTCTCGTTTAGCTGGGGTTTATTTCTCTGTGTCTGTTTGAGAGAGAGAGAGAGAGAGACTCGTTCCAATGCTACTGGGAGCTGATCAGACATCAACGTTGATAAGCAAAGTGGCCCTCAGCAACAACAGTAATCCCTCCTCTGTCTCTGTTTCTCTCTCTGTCTTGCCCTTTCTCTTTTTCTCTCTGGTTTTTCTCTCTGTGTAACTCTTTCCAGCTATCTCGTCTTTCTCTCTCTGTTTCTGTTTTCTCTCTCTGGTTTTTCTCTCTGTGTAACTCTTTCCAGCTATCTCGTCTTTCTCTCTCTGTTTCTGTTTTCTCACTCTCTCTCTTTACTCTCTCATCCTCTACTCTCTTTCTCTCTCTGTTTCTGTTTTATCACTCTCTCTCTACTCTCTCATCCTCTACTCTCTTTCTCTCTCTGTTTCTGTTTTCTCACTCTCTCTCTTTACTCTCTCATCCTCTACTCTCTTTCTCTCTCTGTTTCTGTTTTCTCACTCTCTCTCTTTACTCTCTCATCCTCTACTCTCTTTCTCTCTCTGTTTCTGTTTTCTCACTCTCTCTCTACTCTCTCATCCTCTACTCTCTTTCTCTCTCTGTTTCTGTTTTCTCACTCTCTCTCTTTACTCTCTCATCCTCTACTCTCTTTCTCTCTCTGTTTCTGTTTTCTCACTCTCTCTCTTTACTCTCTCATCCTCTACTCTCTTTCTCTCTCCCCTTTCTCACTTTGTTTTCTACCTTTAATTCCCTCCCTGGTTTTTCACATTTGCATCTCTGAATCTTTATACTTGTGTATGAATATGTTATTCTATGTTGTATTCTAGTATGAATAGTTATGCACAACCACATGTACTCCTCACATTCACCTGGGAGCAAAGTGTATTCTTGGTTACACTACCTTCCCATCTCCCTCTAGCTATATAATGTATATCAATATATTCCATTTAAACTCAGCAAAAAAAATAAACGTGCCTTTTTTCAGGACCATGTCTCTCAAAGATAATTCATAAAACTCCAAATAACTTCACAGATCTTCATTGTAAAGGGTTTAAACTCTGTTTCCCATGCTTGTTCAATGAACCATAAACAGTTCATGAACATGCACCTGTGGAACGGTCGTTATGACACTAACAGCTTACATACGGTAGGCAATTAAGGTCACAGTTATGAAAACTTAGGACACTAACGAGTCCTTTCTACTGACTCTGAAAAACATCAAAAGAAAGATGCCCAGGGTCCCTGCTCATCTGTGCTGAATGTGCCTTAGGCATGCTGCAAGGAGGCATGAGGACTGCAGATGTGGCCAGGGCAATAAATTGCAATGTCTGTACTGTGAGATGCCTAAGACAGCACTACAGGGAGACAGGACAGACAGCTGATTGTACTCGCAGTGGCAGACCACGCGTAACAACACCTGCACAGGATCGGTACATCCGAACATCACACCTGCGGGACAGGTACAGGATGGCAACAACAACTGCCCGAGTTACACCAGAAACGCACAATCTCTCCATCAGTGCTCAGACTGTCCGCAATACGCTGAGAGACGCTGGTCTGAGGGCTTGTAGGCCTGTTGTCAGGCAGGTCCTCACCAGACATCACCGGCAACAATGTCGTCTATAGGCACAAACCCACCGTCGCTGGACCAGGCTCGACTGGCAAAAAGTGTTCTTCACTGATGAGTCGCGGTTTTGTCTCACCAGGGGTGCTGACTGTTACTTTAGATTTTTAACCCCCCTTTGTTCAGGGACACATTATTCCATTTCTGTTTGTCACATGTCTGTGGAACTTGTTAAGTTTTTGTCTCAGTTGTTGAATCTTGTTATGTTCATACAAATAGTTAGTTTGCTGAAAATAAACGCAGTTGACAGTGAGAGGACTTTTATTTTTTCCGCTGAGTTTATCCCTCGTACACACTTCTACCACATAGTACTCATTGTGTGGTTCCATTTCTCTGTCCCTCTCCCTCTTCTGTCTTTGCCGTAAGGCAAAGATTATCAGGGCTTTATTGTGGCTTAGGTTCAAAATGAATGAAGATACATAGATGCACCGAGCTCTTCAGTACGGGACATTCTACTGCCAATGTTTTGTCTATGGAGATTGCATGGCTGTAAGCTCAGTTTTATACACCTGTCAGCAATAGCAGTGACCGAATCCACCAATTTGAATGATTTTCCTCATTCTTTTTTTCAGTGAGTGTAGAATTATTAGAAATACAACCTATTTATCATGAGTTCAGTGGCAGAGACGCTACCCAGGAAAGGGTTCAATTTAGCTCATATGTATGATGTAGCCTCAGAAACAAAGTTCATGAGGTTAGTAATTTGCTAATCTTAGATAATATAAATATATTAGCCATTACTGAGAAAACAAGGAATACAAAGATAACATGTATAGAAAAGACAGGAATGTTAGGGTGGTAGTTGCTGTATATATTCAGAGCCATATTCCTGTAAAGCTCAGAGAGGATCTCATGACAAATGAAGGAGAAATGCTGTGGTTGCATGTTCACCTGCCTCATCTGATGCCTCTATCAAGGCATTATTGTGGCTTAAGTTTAAAATGAGTGAAGATACATACCCCCCCCTTCCCCCCTCCCTTCCCTTTTCCCCTTTACTTTTTTCTCCCTCCCTCCCTTCCCTTTTTCCCTTTAGTTTTTTCTCCCTCCCTCCCTTTAGTTTTTTCTCCCTCCCTCCCTTCCCTTTTTCCCCTTTACTTTTTTCTCCCTCCCTCCCTTCCCTTTTCCCCTCCTTTTAATTTAAGCAGATGCTCCCTGCTCAGGATAATTCCATAATCCTTTAATCTCTGCCATTTTTCATCGAAATTCATTGGAAACAATTGCATGATGGATGGGTGAAATTTAATCAGACAGCTTTGAACGACATTGCTACGTGCCATGGAGGAGAGGAGGAGAGACTGTTCCAGGCAAGGTGGTAGGCAGTGGCAGAAGAGGAGGAGAGACTGTTCCAGGCAAGGTGGTAGGCAGTGGGAGGAGAGGAGGAGAGACTGTTCCTTGCCTGGAACAGTGCTGTACAGAAACCCAGCCTAAAACCCCAAACAGCAAGCAATGCAGGTGTAGAAGCACTGTGGCTAGGAAAAACTCCCTAGAAAGGCCAAAACCTAGGAAGAAACCTAGAGAGGAACCAGGCTATGTGGGGTGGCCAGTCCTCTTCTGGCTGTGCCGGGTGGAGATTATAACAGAACATGGCCAAGATGTTCAAATGTTCATAAATGACCGGCATGGTCCAATAATAATAAAGCAGAACAGTTGAAACTGGAGCTGCAGCACAGCCAGGTGGACTGGAGACAGCAAGGAGTCATCATGTCAGGTAGTCCTGGGGCATGGTCCTAGGGCTCAGGTCCTCCGAGAGAGAGAAAGAAAGAGAGAATTAGAGAATTAGGAAGAGCACACTTAAATTCACACAGGACACCGAATAGGACAGGAGAAGTACTCCAGATATAACAAACTGACCCTAGCCCCCCGACACATAAACTACTGCAGCATAAATACTGGAGGCTGAGACAGGAGGGGTCAGTAGACACTGTGGCCCCATCCGAGGACACCCCCGGACAGGGCCAAACAGGAAGGATATAACCCCACCCACTTTGCCAAAGCACAGCCCCCACACCACTAGAGGGATATCTTTAACCATCAACTTACCATCCTGAGACAAGGCTGAGTATAGCCCACAAAGATCTCCGCCACGGCACAACCCAAGGGGGGGGCGCCAACCCAGACAGGATGATCACATCAGTGACTCGACCCACTCAGGTGACGCACCCCTCCCAGGGACGGTATGAGAGCCCCAGCAAGCCAGTGACTCAGCCCCTGTAATAGTGTTAGAGGCAGAGATTCCCAGTGGAAAGAGGGGAACCGGCCAGGCAGAGACAGCAAGGGCGGTTCGTTGCTCCAGAGCCTTTCCGTTCACCTTCCCACTCCTGGGCCAGACTACACTCAATCATATGACCCACTGAAGAGATGAGTCTTCAGTAAAGACTTAAAGGTTGAGACCGAGTTTGCGTCTCTGACATGGGTAGGCAGACCGTTCCATAAAATGGAGCTCTATAGGAGAAAGCCCTGCCTCCAGCTGTTTGCTTAGAAATTCTAGGGACAATTAGGAGGCCTGCGTCTTGTGACCGTATCGTACGTGTAGGTATGTATGGCAGGACCAAATCAGAGAGATAGGTAGGAGCAAGCCCATGTAATGCTTTGTAGGTTAGCAGTAAAACCTTGAAATCAGCCCTTGCTTTGACAGGAAGCCAGTGTAGGGAGGCTAGCACTGGAGTAATATGATCACATTTTTTGGTTCTAGTCAGGATTCTAGCAGCCGTATTTAGCACTAACTGAGGTTTATTTAGTGCTTTATCCGGGTAGCCGGAAAGTAGAGCATTGCAGTAGTCTAACCTAGAAGTGACAAAAGCATGGATTAATTTTTCTGCATCATTTTTGGACAGAAAGTTTCTGATTTTTGCAATGTTACGTAGATGGTAGACTCAATTTGTACTGCACTTACTCAGATGACTGGCTAAAATAACTAATAATACGAAGATAGTTGGAGCTGTATTGTTAGGTTTTCATGTTATTGATCATAATTTGTTATTGAAAAAACCCACTTGTTCTGTCTTTACATCACCTGCCATCACATGGTTGGAGAGTTACTTACCCAATAGAACCCAGAAAGTGTTCTTCAATGGAAGCTTCTTTAACATCAGATCTGTACAGTGCGGTATCCCTTAGGGCAGTTGCCTTGGGCCGTTACTCTTTTCTATTTTACAAATGATTTGCCACTTGTCTTACAAGAAGCTAAAATGACTATGTATGCTGATGATTACACACTCTACACATCAGCACCTACAGCCAGGGAGCTCACTGAGACTCTTAGCAAGGAGTTACAGTCAGTGTTAGAATCAGTAATTAACAATAAACTGGTCTTAGATACATATTAACCAAAATCATTCTATTTGGTTAAAAGCATTATCTTAGACTTAAACCTCAACGGGAGTTTTGCGTAAAGGGTTTGACCATTGAAGAAGTTGAACTCCTTGTAGTAACATTGGATGGTCAATTATCATGGTCAAGTCAAATTGACAAAGTTGTTGTGAAGATGGGGAGCCCCAAAGCTACCCAGTGGCTTCCCTGTTTCATCTATTGCTGTTCACTGGACCCTATGATCACTTGGCTACATAGCTGATGCCTGTTGCACTGTTCATTAATCACTGTACTCCATTTTGTTAAACAAAAAAATGATCTATCGGCCCCAGCCTCGAACTCAGGCCCTAACTGACCCTCTATGCCCATTCATCGCCATTTTACCTGTTGTTGTAATCTTAGCTGATTAGCTGTTGTTGTCTTAGCTAGCTTTCCCAATCAAAACCTGTGATTGCTTTATGCCTCACTTTATGTCTCTCTCAAATGTCAATATGCCTTGTATGCTGTTGTTTAGGATAGTTATCATTGTTTTAGTTTACTGCGTAGCCCCTAGTCCCACTCAACATGCCTCAGATACCTCCTTTGTCCCACCTTCCACACATGGGGTGACCTCACACAGCATAACTAGTTCATCCAGAGATGCAACCTCTCTTATCGTCACTCAGTGCCTGTTTTTTTTATTTTATTTTTTTAAACCTTTTTTTAACCTTTACCTTTTTAACTTTACCTTTTTTTTTTTACCTTTTAGGACACCCCTTTTTTTAACCTTTAGGCAAGTCAGTTAAGAACAAATTCTTATTTTCAATGACGGCCTAGGAACAGTGGGTTAACTGCCTGTTCAGGGGCAGAACGACAGATTTGTACCTTGTCAGCTCGGGGATTCAAACTTGCAACCTTTCGGTTACTAGTCCAACGCTCTAACCATAGGCTACCCTGCCGCCCCGTTTACCTCCACTGTACCCGCACCCTACCATACCCCTGTCTGTACATGCCCTGAATTTATCCTACCACACCCAGAAATCTGCTCCTTTTATTCTCTGTCCCCAACGCACTAGACGACCAGTTTTGATAGCCTTTAGCCGTAACCTCATCTTACTCCTCCTCTGTTCCTCGGGTGATGTGGAGGTTAACCCAAGCCGTGCGTGTCCCCATTGCTTTCAACTGTTGACTTCTGTAACCGAAAAAGTTTTGGTTAAATGCAGGTTAACATCAGAAGCCTCCTCCCTAAGTTTGTTTTACTCAATTCTTTAGCACACTCCGCCAACCCTGATGTCCTTGCCGTGTCTAAATCCTGGTTTTGGAAGGCCACCAAAAATTATGAGAATTCCATCCCCAACTACAGCATTTTCCTTCAAGATAGAACTGCCAAAGGGGGAGACGCCTCCCAGGGATCACTAACAGGTTAAACGCTAGTAAAACTAAATGCATGCTTTTCAACCGATCGCTGCCCACAACGGCCCACCCGACCAGCATCACTACTCTGGACAGTTCTGACTTAGAATATGTAGACAACTACAACTACCGAGGTGTCTGGCTAGACTGTAAACTCTCCTTCCAGACTCATAATAAACATCTCCAATTAAAAATGTAATCTAGAATCAGCTTCCTATTTCGCAACAAAGCCTCCTTAACTCACGCTGTCAAACATACCCTCGTAAAACTGGCTATCCTACCGATCCTCGACTTTGGCGATGTCATTTACAAAATAGCCTCCAACACTCTACTCAGCAAACTGGATGCAGTCTATCACAGTGCCATCTGTTTTGTCACCAAAGCCCCATAAACCACCCACCATTGCGACCTGTATGCTCTCGTCGGCTGGCCCTCGCTACATATTTGTCACCAGACCCACTGGCTCCAGGTCATCTATAAGTCTTTGCTAGGTAAAGCTCTGCCTTATCTCAGCTCACTGGTCACGATAACAACACCCACCCATAGCATGCTCTCCAGCAGGTATATTTCACTGGTCATCCCCAAAGCCAACACTTCATTTGGCCACCTTTCCTTCCAGTTCTCTGCTGCCAATGACTGGAACGAATTGCAAAAACCACTGAAGGTGGAGACTTGTATTTCACTCACTAACTTTAAACATCAGCTCTCTCTGCAACTAACCGATCGCTGCACCTGTACATAGCCATCTGTAAATAGCCCATCCAATCTAACTACCTCATCCCCATATTGTTTTTATTTACTTTTTGCTCTTTTGCACACCAATGTTTCTACTTGCACATCATCTGCACATCCATCACTTCAGTGTTATTTGCTAAATTGTAATTACTACTATTTATTGCCTACCTCCTCACGCCATTTGCACACGATGTATATAGACTTTTTTTCTATTGTGTTATTGCCTGTACGTTTGTTTATCCCATGTGTAACTCTGTGTTGTTTGTGTCGCACTGCTTTGCTTTGTCTTGGCCAGGTCTCAATTGTAAATGAGAACTTGTTCTCAACTAGACTACCTGGTTAAATAAAGGTGAAATAAAAAAAATAAAAAACAAGTCATATTGATAAATGTTGTTGTGAAGATGGGGAGAAGTTATCATGGTCAAGTCATATTGATAAATGTTGTTGTGAAGATGGGGAGAAGTTATCATGGTCAAGTCATATTGATAAATGTTGTTGTGAAGATGGGGAGAAGTTATCATGGTCAAGTCATATTGATAAATGTTGTTGTGAAGATGGGGAGAAGTTATCATGGTCAAGTCATATTGATAAATGTTGTTGTGAAGATGGGGAGAAGTTATCATGGTCAAGTCATATTGATAAATGTTGTTGTGAAGATGGGGAGAAGTTATCATGGTCAAGTCATATTGATAAATGTTGTTGTGAAGATGGGGAGAAGTTATCATGGTCAAGTCATATTGATAAATGTTGTTGTGAAGATGGGGAGAAGTTATCATGGTCAAGTCATATTGATAAATGTTGTTGTGAAGATGGGGAGAAGTTATCATGGTCAAGTCATATTGATAAATGTTGTTGTGAAGATGGGGAGAAGTTATCATGGTCAAGTCATATTGATAAATGTTGTTGTGAAGATGGGGAGAGGTATGTCTGTTATAATAAGATGCTCTGTGTTTTTGACAGAAAGATCAACTGTACTTGTTCAGACTCTGATTTTGTCCCATCTTTATTATTGGTCAGGTACAGAAAAGAAAGACCCAGAAAAGTTGTTTCACAGTGCCTCTCCTCTTTCGAAATACCTAATTTACCTGTACTGTATATTAGAATATGAATATGTATATACGAATAGTGTGTGTCTTTCCAATGTGTATATATGAATTGTGTTTCTCTATTTTTATCCAATGTAAAAAACACTTTTAAATTTCACTGCATAGTTCCGAATCCAGGTGGTGGGTCACATTTGTTGATACCTTTTTTTATCAACGTCATCCTTGCGGGAGGATCTAAAGTAGATGTATTTCTATGTGGCTGCAGTCTTTTATTTATTGCCAATGTAATTTGTTTTAAAGTGCTGTTATGGGGTCGAGTTCTTGTTTTTCCAACCAGACTGTCCCTTTTCTCCAGGACACAAATGACTCATTGTGAACCAGGAAACCGACCTTGATCCGTTTAAATGGAATGAAATACCAATTATCTGTTAGCATTCATGTGCGGCTGCATTTTAAAGGCCACCCTATTCCCTATAATGTGCACTTCTTTACACCAGAGCCTATGGTGCTCAGGATAATCCCGGGTCAATAGTAGTACACTATAAAGGGAAGGTGCCATTTGGGATGCAGATAGGGTTTTCTAAGGCTTGAGATTGTAGTCCACCATCCATCCTCATAATAAAATGAAATATGATTTTATTATGATGATCACGTGATGGTCATGTGACATTCTATCCTGTTGTGGTCCCTCAGTCGGGAATGTGGCACTGTGGTGTTATAAACTTGCGTTTCTGCGTCATTTCGCCTCCGCTCACGGTGACCCCCATGCGCAGTAACACACCAGAGCCTGAGCACAGCTGCACATCCAGAAAAACACCTAATTCTCTCCTGTTTTCTCTCCCCACTCCCCTTTATATTTCTCTCTCTCTCTCTCTCTCTCTCTCTCTCGCTCTCTCTCAATTCAATTCATGGGGCTTTTCTCATCTCTCTCTCTCTCTCTCTCTTTAGCTCTTTCTTTCTCTCTCTCCTCCCCTATCTCTCTCATCTCTCTCTCTCTCTACTCCCCCTCTCTCTCTATATATATATATATATATCACCCTCCCTCTCTCTGACCCCTCAAACCCCCTCTCTCTCTCCACTCCCTCTCTCGCTCTCTCGCTCTCCTCTACTTTTCTTCAGTGAACCTCTCGTAAAGTGTTTTATGTAGTAGAGTTAATGCAGTTGTTATTTTCAGGTTGCTAGTTAAATACATAAAAGTGTAATTACTTGTGAATGGTTCCCTGGCTGTATTTCACTCTGTCCCAGTGTTAACAGCATTGAAATAGCACCCCCATTCCTATAGGAGATTTATGTAGGGTCCTCTTCCCCCTGACCTTGTGTTAAGATATGGTATAAATGTGGTATAAACTACTCAAGATAAGACCCAGATGCAGACAGCTAGAGTCCCAAATGTGTTTTGACCCAAACCGGGGGGAAGGCAAAAGACATGTCAAAGGCAGGCAGAGGTCTGTAATCCAGGGCAGAGTCAATAAGGTACAGAGCAGCAGGCAGGCTCGGGGTCAGGACAGGCAGAGGTTCCTAAATGGGTCAGAGTTAGGCAGGTACAGAAAGGCAGGCAGGCTCAGGGTCAGGGCAGGCAGATTGGCCAGATTTGGGGAAACTAGGGAACAGAACTTGAGAAAGCAGGGAGATGGGAAAACACGCTGGTAAGACATGACAAGACGAACTGGCAACAGACAGAGAATACAGGTATAAATACACTGGGGATAATGAGGAAGATGGATGACACCTGGAGGGGGGTGGAGACAAGTACAAAGACAGGTGAAACAGATCAGGTTGTGACAGTCTATTCTGTCTCCTTTTTTAAGTGATGAGTGTTTATTAATCCGATTTATAACATTTTGTTAATCTAATATATAACATTGTGTCTTGTTGGGATCTTGTAGCATGTTTTATAATATAGAATTCATATGGATATTTGTATACATTTGCTACCGACAGATTTATGTACTGTAGTGTTTTTTCTAAGGAACATAAAAATGTTGTAGCGCCGTTCTTCGTTTGTTGAAAGAGAGTCGGACCGAAATGCAGCGTGGTGGTTACTCATGTTCTTTAATGAAGAAAAAGTGACGATACATGAAAAAACTTAATAAATACAAAAACAACAAACGGAACGTGAAACCTAATACAGCCTATCTGGTGACACAACACAGAGACAGGAACAATCACCCATGAAAGACAAAGCGAAACTCAGGCTACCTAAATACGGTTCCCAATCAGAGGCAATGAGAATCTTCTGACTGCTGATTGAGAACCGCCTCAGGCAGCCAAGCCTATACAACACCCCTAATCAGCCGCGATCCCAAATACTACAAACCCCAATACGAAAATACAATAACATAAACCCCTGTCACACCCTGGACTGACCAAATATATAACGAAAAAACAAAAATACAATGACCAAGGCGTGACACATTTTGTCCTTTGAAAACATGCTCAGTTCATAAATATAAGGTCATATGGTCAAAGGTTAGTGATGTCACAGCCCTCAACCTCAGAGTGCACAGGTATAGGGTGAAGTTGCCCCTAGATGCTGATCTTGGCTCAGTTTTGCATTTTCCCATTAGGAGTTGGGGGGGAGCTGATCCTCGATCTGTACCTAGGGAAAACTTCACCCTGGATCCAATATAGCTCACTACCTCAAAGAAGAATAGGATGCCATTGAAACCCTGACCCTGTCTGGATACACTGAGTGAGACATAGAAATACAATCACACAATATTTACTTGAATGAAAATTGTGCATTCTAGTAATTATATTTCTACAGCGTGAGACCGTAAAGTTCAGCTGTATTAGCATGCATATTAGGTAAGGTATGGAAGCTATAGCCGGGCTGGCCGAGTGGGTCGGGAAGTTTAACTGTACTGGCATGCATAAAAGGTGACACACACACACATACCTGGGCTGTGCAGTGGGCACCATGCCTCTGATTCATGGGTAGCCAGCTGTCTGCAGTGGGCACAGGGCACCCTACCACCTCTACTGAGTGCCACAGAGACTCACCGTAGCTGGCAGCTTTCTAGCGTCGGCATCGGGCTATGGGCACCACCTCCATAGCACACCACAGAGGCTCTCCCTGCAGCACGTTAGGGGGTACTGGGAACCACCTCCTCTACTGTGTGCCACAAAGACACACCCTGGCCTGGCCTGTAGCAGCTCTCTGCCTCTGGTTGGGTTAGTAGATAGTTACTTGAATTGTTACTGAGTCTGTATATAATCTTTAGAGCATCTGCAGATTTACCGGAAATCCTACATGAGCTCATAGTTGCAAGTGGGATATACCATAGAAAGGATCACTTGTAAATAAATAAGAATACTACTGTAAATCCCTTGCTGAAATACTGGGGAAAGTTAAATCCAGATGACGCATGTATATGTCTCTTCTTTAGCCACTACATCCTCACTTGGAATATAGATTTAGTATGTGGTCTCATCAGTGGAGGCTGCGGCGGGGAGGACGGCTCATAATAATGTCTGGAACGGACCAAATGGAATGGCATCTAACACTTGGAAATCATGTGTTCCATGAATTTGATTCCATTCCAGCTATTCCACTCCAGCCATTACCACAAGCCTGTTTCCCAATTAAGGTGCCACCAACCTCCTGTGGGTAACGTCTAGTTTTAGTGGTTGTATTAGAATATAATTGTCACAATGGTGGTTGTATTAGTGTTCTTGGCACAGTTCTGTAAGCGCTCTGTGGTTTTGTTTCCAACAATGTTCCCAACCATGGTTATAAACTGAAAATGACATTAGGTTTCAAACTGTCCCGTCCCTCCTCCACTCCGGTACAATGGCAGTATAGTTCTCAATCCTTCCTACATCGTCGCCCAACAATTTAGATAATTTATGACCAAGCCAAGGTCTTCCTGTGTAGATAAGCATTCTAGCCAGTCTGACGAAAAGTTAATTTGTTTCTACCAAGGAACAGACAGTCATTGTTCTAATTCTTGATTATAATTACACACATTATATTCAGTACTAGGACAAAAAGAAAATGCATACATCTATACAGTAACATAATAGTATTCTGATTAGTCAGTCCTGATTGAAATGTATACATAATTAGTCATTATTGTTAAAAAAATCCCTTAACACCTAGCCAGTGTCCAGACCTGAACCCAATAGAAAATCTTTTCAAGAACTACAGGAAACGTATGATCTCTGTAATTGCAAACAAAGGTCTCTGTACCAAATATTAAGTTCAGCTTTTTTTTTTTTTTTTTTTTTTTTTCTTTCACCTTTATTTAACCAGGTAGGCAAGTTGAGAACAAGTTCTCATTTACAACTGCGACCTGGCCAAGATAAAGCATAGCATTGTGACAACAACACAGAGTTACACATGGAGTAAACAATTAACAAGTCAATAACACAGTAGAAAAAAAGAAAAAAAAGATAGTTTATATACATTGTGTGCAAAAGGCATGAGGAGGTAGGTGAATAATTACAATTTAGCAGATAAACACTGGAGTGATAAATGATCAGATGGTCATGTGCAGGTAGAGATACTGGTGTGCAAAAGAGCAGAAAAGTAAATAAATAGAAACAGTATGGGGATGAGGTAGGTAAATTGGGTGGGCTATAGCTGCAGCGATCAGTTAGCTGCTCAGATAGCAGATGTTTAAAGTTGGTGAGGGAGATAAAAGTCTCCAACTTCAGATTTTTGCAATTCGTTCCAGTCACAGGCAGCAGAGAACTGGAAGGGAAGGTGGCCAAATGAGGTGTTGGCTTTAGGGATGATCAGTGAGATACACCTGCTGGAGCGCGTGCTACGGGTGGGTGTTGCCATCGTAACCAGTGAACTGAGATAAGGCGGAGCTTTACCTAGCATGGACTTATCATAAGTATCAAATACTTATGTCATGCAATAAAATGCAAATGTGATTTTCTGGATTTTTGTTTTAGATTCCGTCTTTCACAGTTGAAGTGTACCTATGGTAAAAATTACAGACCTCTACATGCTTTGTAAGT
This sequence comes from Oncorhynchus kisutch, assembly GCF_002021735.2. Lineage (NCBI taxonomy): Eukaryota > Metazoa > Chordata > Actinopteri > Salmoniformes > Salmonidae > Oncorhynchus > Oncorhynchus kisutch. The sequence goes on along the minus strand of NC_034199.2, from coordinate 33,271,166 downwards.
AGAAAAACCTGCAAAATTAGCAGTGTATCAAATACTTGTTCTCCCCACTGTATTATAGACTGGGTTAGGGAGAGGTTAAAAATATCAGTGAATACACTTGCCAGCTGGTCAGTGCATGCTCTGAGTACTCAACCTGGTAATACATCTGGCCCTGCAATCATCTGAATGTTAACCTGTTTAAAGGTCTTACTCACATCGGCTACGGAGAGCGTGATCACACAGTCACACAGTCTGGAACAGTTGGTGCTCTCTTTCATGGTTCAGTGTTGCTTGCCTCGAAGCGAGCAGGCTTTTAGGTCGTCTGGTAGCCTCAAATCACTGGGCAGATTATGGCCGGGTTTCCCTTTGTAATAGTTTGCAAGACCTGCTACAGCCGAAGTGCATCAGAGCTGGTGTAGTAGGATTCAATCTTGGTCCTCTATTGATGCTTTGCATGTTTGATGGTTGTCACGCCCTGAACTTAGAGATCCTTATTATTCTCTATGTTTGGTTAGGTCAGGGTGTAACTCGGGTGGGAAAGTCTATGTTTTCTATTTCTTTGTTTGTGGCCTTGTGTGGTTTCCAATCAGAGGTAGCTAGCTGTCTATCGTTGTCTCTGATTGGGGATCATATATAAGTTGTCCTTTTCCTTTTGGGTTTTGTGGTATCTTGTTTTCTGTTTTTGCCTGACAGATCTGTGTGCTTTCATTTTTGCCTTTTGTTATTTTGTTTGAGTATTTTTGAATATCAAAATCATGAACACTTTCCACGCTGCATCTTGGTCCACTTTTCATTCAACAAGCAAGAGCCGTTACAATGGTTCGTCTGAGGGAGAAGCAGGATTTTGTACAAAGGTCCAGATTAGTGTTCCGCCCCTAGAAAGTGTCAGCTCTAGACTTTAGCTCAGTGTGGATGTTGTCCATGGATTCTGGTTGGGATATATGCGTACTGTCACTGTGGGGACAACATCGTCAATGCACTTATTGACGAAGCCGGTGACTGAACCCGGAACATATTCCATTCTATGCAAGCAAAACAGTGGCTTAGCATTCACTTAATCTGACCACTTTTGTATTGAGGCATCTGGTCTCCAGTGCGTCTCCTTGGGCCGGGGTACATGGCACCAGCCCTACACACGGTGTCCCCAGTTTGCCAGCACAGCCCAGTGCAGTCTGTTCCACCTCAGCGCACTGGCCTGGCGACGGGGAGTAGGGTTTATTTTTTTTATTTTACCTTTATTTAACTAGGCAAGTCAGTTAAGAACAAATTCTTATTTTCAATGACTGCCTAGGAACAGTGATTTAACTGCCTGTTCAGGGGCAGAACAACAGATTTGTATCTTGTCAGCTCAGTGGTTTGAACTTGCAACCTTCCGGTTACTAGTCCAATGCTCTAACCACTAGGCTACCCTGAGTCCCAGGGTTGTGCAGGCTCGGTACTCGAGACCTCCAGTGCGCCTCCACGGTCTATCTGGTGCCTCCTCCATGCACCATGCCTCCGGTGGAAGCCCCACACACCAGGCTGTCTCTCCATTTCCTTCCTCCAGGTGCTCCCTCCGCGTAGTGTGTAACTAATGGTTTTCTTTGAGACTGTGGTCCCAGCTCTCTTCAGGTCATTGATCAGGTCCTGCCGTGTAGTTCTGGGCTGATCCCTCACCTTCCTCATGATCATTGATGCCCCATGAGGTGAGATCTTGCATGGAGCCCCAGACTGAGGGTGATTGGGGTGGCAGGGTAGCCTAGTGGTTAGAGCATTAGACTAGTAACCGAAAGGTTGCAAGTTCAAATCCCTGAGCTGACAAGGTACAAAATCTGCCGTTCTGCCCCTGAACAGGCAGTTAACCCACTGTTGCTAGGCCGTCATTGAAGTCAAGAAATGAGAGCACCTGGGGAGTAGGAGTGGTGCTAGGCACTGCAGGTCCTGGATTAACCTCTAATGTAGATTAACCTCTACATTACTCGAGGAACAGAGGAGAAGTAGGATAAGGGTACGGCTAAAGGCTATAAGAACTGGCCGTCTAGCACGTTTGGAACAGAGAGTATAAGGAGCAGGTTTCTGGGCACGATAGCATAGATTCAAGGCATAATGTACAGACAAAGGTATGGTAGGAAGAGAGTACATTGGAGGTAAACCTAGGCATTTAGTATTGCACAAGAATGATACATTTATGGATTTTTTTTCAAGGTTCTCTTTGTTCATTTATCATGTTAAGACTTTCACATAACAATAATGGAGGGAATTTGTGGTGTATGAGGCAGGTTTGGAAAACACACACACGTGCACACACGCGCACACACACACACACAGACATACACACACGGTCTTGTACAGCTAACCTTGTGGGGACACAGAATTCAGTCCCCATTCAAAATCCTATTTTCCATTACCCGTAACCCTAAACCTATCCCTAACCCGTAGTCTTACCCTAGCCTTAACCCTAACCTTAACCCAAAAACCTAACGTTAACCCTAACCATAAACCTATCCCTAGCCCCTAACCCTAAACCTAAAACTAACCTTAGCTCCAAACCCTATCCCTTATTGTAATTCTAGCACTAATTTTAACCTTAACCCTAAACCCTCTAGAAAAAGCATTTCACCTTGTTTGGGACTAACAAAATGTCCCCAGTTGGTGAACTGTTTGTTAGTTTACCATTATTGTGGAGACTTCTGGTCCCCACAAAAATAGTTAAACACGTCCACACACACACCCACACTAGAATGACCTCACATTAAACATACATGTAGAGCTTCTGCGCTGAATGATCTTCACCTTATCATTTTATTAGATAGCACAATACAACAAGATAATGATTTGCATCCTTTCTAAAGAGGCCATTAATGCCTTTTCCAATTCCAACTACTCGATCCGCACGAGCCAAGTTTCATATCTGCCTCCCAGAGTTAATACAATTCATCGCCACTCTGCAATTAAAAAACAGAAGGAGCATTTACCCCTTGGAATAATTGGCTGCATACATTTGTTCTGCTTTCTTACATTTCTTATAATTTTCCTCCGATGGTCTGTTTTGAATGGAGGGAGTAGGGGAGGGAGATGTGGGAGGAAGGGAGGGAGGCTGAAGAGATGTTTTGCCATACCATTGTAGTGTAAAGATGTGTGTGTGTGTGTGTGTGTGGTTGGCTCAGGGGAACAGGCATAGCTGGGAACACAGGCTCAGTGAATTGGCTAATTAAGAGTCCATTCTCAACCCACTAAACAATCAACAGAGGCCTCCGCTACAAGCTGCACACACGCGCGCACACACACACACACACACACACACACACACACACACACACACACACACACACACACACACACACACACAGAGGTGTAGTGTGCACCGTTAGATATGAGAAAAGACCAACATACACCAACTAACTTCCAGCACAGTGTGTAGCAGGCCATGGTAGGTACTGTAATCAAAAACACACAGTATACTGTGTATGAGAGTTAGGACTGTTTTCTTTTACAGTACTTCTGTTGGTATGTCTTTAGATTTGATTATATTAGATTGAGTTTATTATGTACAGGGACACAGATGTAGTTGTAGGTTACAGTGAAAGTCAATGAGACAAAATGTTGATAGTAACAATAATAATAATAGTAATAACAATAATATACACATTTACTACTGTAGCAATGATAAATTACCATTGGGTGGTGGGGGCAGGGGAAGAGGTCATTGGGGAATGTTCGTGGGGGAGCAGCAGGGAGGGAAGTGAATGGAAGAGTAATATACAGTATACATATTTACTCTATAACAATGATAATTGTCCATTGCGGGGTGGGTGGGTGAACGGTAATTGTTTTTTGGGGGGTACAATATACATAAGGGGAGCAGCAAGGAGGGAGGGGGGGTGCCCTGATGCTCCTGTACTGCCCGCGTCTGAGTGAAGGAAGCAGGGAGAACAGGCTATGGCTAGGGTGGCTTGGGTCCTTGATTATCTTTTTGGCCTTCCTGCAAAACCTGGTGTTGTAGGTGTCCTGGAAGGCAGGCAGTGTGCACCCAATGGTGCGCTCGGTTAAGCCCACCACCCTCTGTAGCGCCTTTTGGTCCACAGCGGTGGAGTTGCCCTACCAGGACGTGATGCAGCCTGACAGTGGTGCTCCTGTAGAAAGAACACTGTGTGGGCCATCTGGGAAAGGTTGCATTTCTTCAGCATCCTGAGGTTGAAGTGTTGCTGACGTGCCTTCTTCACCACGGTGTCTGTGTGGTTTGACCATTTCAGCTTCTCGGCGATGTGCACGAGGAGGATCTTGCCGTTTTTGACCACCTGCAAGGCGGCCTCGTTGATGATGATGGGGGCGTGCCCAGCCTGTTTTCTCCTGAAGTCCACACATTTCTTTATGAAACCGGTGAGTGAATTAACAGATTCGACCCGGAAATGTTTCCAGTCCACGTGATCAAAACAGTCTTGGCGAGTAGATTCTGATTGGTTGGACCAACATTGTGCGGACTTGACCACTGGAACTTCCCTCTTGAGTCTTTGATTTTAGGCGGGGATAAACATAATGGCATCATTGTCAGATTTACCAAAAGGAGGATGGGAGATAGCCTTATACCTGTGTCTAAATGTCATGTAGCAATGGTCAAGTGCTGAACTTCCACGAGTAGGACTGTCAATGTGTTAGTAATAATTTGGGAGCAAGTACCTCAAATTACCTTTGTAAAGCTTCCCCCACAACAATGAACGCTGCCTCCAGGTATACAGTCTCCAGTTTGTTCATTGTCCAATGAAGATCTTTGAGAGCATTTTTGGTGTACACTTGGGGCGGGATGTACACAGCCATGGCGATAATCCCTGAGAACTATCTTGGAAGGTAAAAAGGGTGATATTTGATAACCAAGTATTCTCGCAAGTTCCTGTATATTCACCCGTCACAATGTTGTTGGTCATAAAACAGAGCCCACCACTTTTGATCTTCCAGAGAAAGCTTGCTTCCTGTCCGCTCAAAAGACGGTTAAACCCTCTGGTTGTATATAAATCGTTTGGATGTTGGGGGAGAGACAAGTCTCAGAAAAATAGAGTATGTTGCAGAATCTGATTTCCCTCTGGAAGGAGATCCTCGCTCTGAGTTCGTCAAGTTTATTAATTGGACATTGGCGAGAAGTATGCTTGGTAATGGAGGATGGGTCACCCGGCACCTTAATCTCACTAAGACCCCGCCACGTCTGCCTCTCCGTTGGTGTATCCACTTCCTACTCTCTGGTTGGACTCTCAGGAAGCCCGAAGTCTCACCGAAATGGCTAGCCCATTGTTACGCCGTCTCCGGGAATTCGGGAAGTTCGGGTGGACGGTGAGTAAGTTATTAATTTTCCAATAGTTCTGCCCGGGTGTATGAAGTATTGCTGAAACTAACTGATTAAGAAAATGAGAAAAGAAAACTACAAAAAACACACTTTTAAACTGCGATGTTTAGTAGAGTCTCAAAGCAAGGCGCCATCTGTCTGCACCACCTTGCCAATGTTTTTCGAGTGTTTGTGTGTGTGTGTGTTCATGCGGGTGCGTGTGTGCAGGTGCGTACGCTTGCATGTTTGGCTTATGTAACAAAGTTACAATAAATTATGAATTCGCTCCATGAACGATTAGTTAGAAAATACACCCAAAAAATAGATATATTTTTTTTACTGGTATCTATTGTATCTGGTCTGTGGCTGCTCTGGTTTCTGTTCTTCGTCCCCTAGGGGTTAGCTGTATTATTCTTAATGTTATCGTTGAGTGCCTGTTTGGAGGATACAGGGTGAATAGATACCATTTCGCCTCCCAAATGGAACCTTATTCCCTGGTCAAAAAAAGTGCACTATATAGGGAACAGGGTGCTTTTTGGAACTAAAACCTACTTAGCAGCCTCCAGACCTCTGTAATCAATGCCGATACGCTAGCTGCTATTACAGTCTGTTCAAGGTAACAATTTCAAGGTAGCAATTTTTCATCAAGGGTTATTGTGTGTGCTGCCGCGTTGTTGCTACAAGCAATTCTAGCTGCATCTTATATCTCGCTGCACATTAGTTGCCAAAGCTAGCTAGCAGATATACATTTTAAGTTACTGGCTATCTTTTTGAAAAGAGCGTCTAACCCTTCAATCTCCTAGAGTGGCCTCAACACTGATTCTGGAATTTTACAGAATCAGAAAATGGTAGTGAATTTTTTGCATTTTGGCAATACACCGAAAAATAAGTAATTGATGCCTTACTTGCTATACCTAGAAATCCTCAGGGGCTGACCAACTGGACCAGGGTCTGCTCAAGTGTGCTACCCTCCTCATTGCTAGCTCTGTAACCCATATCTCTAACATTGTTATCAGGAAATATTCCAAAAGTATGGAAAACCGCTTATGAGCTGCCACTCCTTAAAGGCGGGATAGTATTGATCTTGATAATTATCGTCCCATCTCCAGGTTTCCATATCTAGCCAAGATTTTCAAATATTTGGTAAATAAGCTACTTCTGAGCATGGTATGTTGACTATAAATAAATCTAGGTTTAGGCTAGTGCACAGCACTATCACAGCTACCACGTTAGTTGTTAATGATATTGTCAATGCTTTAGACACTAAAATGAACTGTGCTGCCTTGTTTGTGGACCTGTCAAAAGCATTTGATATTGTTAATCATGCTATTTTATTGAACAAGTTGTCCTCAATTGGCCTGGGCTCTGACGCCTGCACTTGGTTTCATGATTATCTTAATGACAGAACTCAGGCCATCGTGATTGATCGGGTTAAGTCTGCATTTCTTGAAGTGCATAAAGGTGTTATGCAGGGGTTGATACTAGCACCTGTTCTTTTTTACATTGTATAGAAATGCTATTATATATTACATATAGAAATGCTATTAATCTGTTAAAAATGGTAAATTTCATTGATATGCGGATGATACTATTGTCTATGCAATTGCCCCGACAGCTGACCTGTCTGTGACAAGGCTACATTCTGATTTTACAGTTGTGCAGGAAGCCTTAACTGATTTAAAACGTGTGCTTAATACGAGCAAAACTAAACACATGTTGTTTTCAAGCTCTTGTAAGATTGTCTCAGAGGGATTGCATCTTCTCACGTTGGATGGTACTATAATTGAACCGGTCCTTGCAAACACATATTTTGGTATTTTACAATGATTTATCTTTTAAAAAACATACAAATGAGCTTGTTAAGAAACTAAGATTTAAAGTGTGCTTGTTTATTTTTACAAAAACAGATCTTGTCTCTCTCTCTAGTCAGCAGGAAGCAGATTGTGCAGTCAACCTTTCTACCTGCTTTTGATTATGATGATACTATTTATCAAACTGCAGCTGCCTCTACTCTTAAACCCCTGGACGCCATTACTCATCACTGAATTCTTTACCAAACGGTTGGCTGGACCTTTTTGAAGTCACATGGATCACATCATTATTTTTGTTTACAAGGCCCTCCTTGTAAAGCTTCAGACACCTAACTTCACTGTTAAGATTTCAAATTAAAAGTTATCAAACCCGTTCACAGAGTTGTTTAACTCCGGAGACTCTTTTAGTTAGATAAGTTAGATAAGTCATGCTTTAGTTTTCTTGCTCTATGTTTGAAATGATCTCCAAAATACATTTTGAATAGATGCGTTGGGGTCCCTAGGGCAGTTCAGGCAGTGGACAGAGGAATTTTATAATGAAGAGTGTGTTTGTTTTGGTTCACTACGTTTTGTGTATATTGTGTATATTTGTTTTTGAATGTGCAATATGCGTTAAGCTGTATTTTATTTGTTTGTATTATATTTTATAGTGCCTTCGGAAAGTATTTTTGTGGAGAGTCCCTGTAATCCTAGATTCAGATCATTCAGGCGAGAAAAGGTGAAAACTTCAAACTCGTCTCTCAATTTAAAAAAGTGTCAGTACTTTTCCCCTTGATAACCAGTGCACTTCTGTATGTTGTAAAAGCGTTACATTTTCGCTGCCCATATCATCATCAGTTCAGGTGCCTTGCTTTAACAAAGTTAACCATTTTCACTGTAGTGTCCAAAACATATTTCAAGCTGTCAGGCATTCCCTTGGCAGCAAGAGCCTCTTGGTGGATGCTGCAGTGTACCCAACTGGTGTCGGGAGCAACTGCTTGCACACACATTACCACTCCACTATGTCTCCCTGTCATGGCTTTTGAGCCATCAGTACAGATACCAACATGAGCAGCAGCTATGTTTGGCTACATACAGACCGTTAGTGGAATTCCCATGTGAGAGTAACGGTTAATCAAATCAAATCAAAGTTTATTTGGCACGTGCGCCGAATACAACAGGTGTAGACCTTACAGTGAAATGCTTACTTACAGGCTCTAACCAATAGTGCAAAAAAGGTATTAGGTGAACAATAGGTAGGTAAAGGAATAAAACAACAGTAAAAAGACAGGCTATATTCAGTAGCGAGGCTATAAAAGTAGCGAGGCTACATACAGTCAGGCTGATTGAGGTAGTATGTTCATGTAGATATGGTTAAAGTGATTATGCATATATGATGAACAGAGAGTAGCAGGAGCGTAAAAGAATGGGTAGGGGGGTGGATGTGATTGGATGTTAATTATTTGACCAGGCTACCTGTATTTTTCATAGTGTTATTATTTAGCTGAACATTAGATGGTTTAATTTAACTTTTGGCTGTGAAACGATGCTACTAAGGTGAGAAAAAAAACTCAAATGTATAGCACCGTTGAAAAATATAAATGGACTGCTTGAAAATGTGAGGGTACATTTTTTTTTTTTAAACAAACAAACAAAAAAATACATAATTTTTCACATTTTAATTTGGCGCACCCCCAATGGCCTTGTGAGGACGCGTTCCCCAGTTTGGGGAATACCTACCTTACAGCCTTATTCTAAAATTGCTTAAATCGTTTTTTTCCCTCATCAATCTACACACTATACCCCATAATGACAAAGCAAAAACAAGTTTTGTTTTAAGCAGATAGCGAGTTGTAGAAACATCTCAAGGACGATCAATGGAAACAGGATGCACCTGAGCTCACTTTCGTGTCTCATCGTAAAGGGTCTGAATACTTATGTATATAAGGTATTTCTGGTTTTATTTTTATTACATTTGCTAAAATGTCTAAAAAACTGTTTTCACTTTGTCATTATGTTTTTTTTTGTGTAGATTGTTGAGGATTTATTTTATTTTATTTAATACATTGTTGTCATTTGGGGACAATTGAACTGTGGAAATGTATTACTTTTTAACAATAATTCCCACAATTATATTTTTAGGGGGTCTTAATGTTGTGACAACAATCGGATACTGGTCATGTTCTTACCAAGCTTTTACCTCTCTGGTTTTCTTTGTTGTGAACCACATTCCTCCTATCTCAAAGGCCCCATGTGTACCTCATGTTTAAAAACTAGGGAATCTGAATCACTGAGCAGAGCCTGAACACGCAGAGAGTATAATCCATGCTCAAAGAGACAAGTCAACCATGTGCTAAAGCACAAATGCACAGACACACACACACACACACACCACATTGCCTCTCCTCTTGTCCATAAAACACATTGGGGGTCAGGGAAGTCATGCTGAGGTTTTGTGCTGTGTTTGTTTGGTAGTGTTTATATGTCCCTTCCACGGCCCAGTTTGCCTATGAGCAGCGGTTGCTCCTTCCTCCTCTGTGCTGTGAGTGCCACACACACACGCACGCGCGCGCGCGCGCGCACACACACACACACACACACACACACACACACACACACACACACACACACACACACACACACACACACACACACACACACACACATACACATACACACCCGCGCACGCACACACACCCACACACACCCACACACACCCAGACACACACAAACAGACACACACGTACCCTAGCGGAACATCCCTCCCTCCCATCCCTCCCTCCCATCCCTCCGAGCCCTCCCTCCCATCCCTCCCATAGCGTGGCTGAGAATTAATTTCCGTGATGAGTGCCAGGTTCCATCCCTCCCGTAGAGAGAAGCAGAAAACATATTAACACCACCTCCAATCATCTGTGGAGTATGCTTTAATCAGACTGCTACGGGCACTGCTAGGTTACACACACACACACTCTGCTACGGGGCTTCTGCCAGCCATAGGGGTTATGAATACTGCTCATCTGTTTCAACCGTACATCGCTGATCTGCTTGTGGGGAGATAGACTCCCCCATCACACACTGACACACACAATTGTGGAGAGAGAGAAAGCCAGCTCTGTAAATAATGCTAATCTTCTAGCAACAAGCTGGGGTTTTATTTTGTTTTTTATTCGGCTGGAGTCTGGATTAGGTCTGACAAGGACTTTCTTTGAGAATAGTCTATAATAGGTTTGATAAAGACTCCCAGGATGAGAATAATCAGGGCTGCCCTCTGTTAACCAATCAGAGAACACTATTGCACTGTGAGAATGGAAGTTAGTGGGGGTGAAAAGAGGAGACTGGTTGGATCGCCTCCAGCCTCAGTAAACTCTCTGATCTGAGGTGGACAGTATGATCAATATTAGAAGATGGGCTGAATCCCAAATTGCAACCTATTCCCTTTATTGCACTTCTTTTGACCAGGGCCCATAGTGAATAGGTTCCATTTGGGACTCAGGATATAATCTCATCCTCTCCTCCCTCCCCTGATGAAATATGAAATTACAAACGTGTTACTGTTGTTGTCTCTCTCTCGCTCTCTCTCTAGCTGGCTGTGGGTTAAAATCCAGGCTGGATGGATTTGGTATCATGGGGGGGTAACATAGTTATTTCCTATGTTTATGTCTGCTGCGGTGTGTTTGTGTGTCTGTGCGTGCAAGTGTGTGTGTGTGTGTATCTGCGTGGCATGTCTGCGTGTGTCTGTTGGTATGAGGAAGAGGAGAGAGGAAAAACAACAAAACTAGATTATGGTTAATAATAACAGCAATAAGACAAGGATTTGTCTGCCTGACCTTCTAAAAACCTCATCCATCAAATATATCTGGTGGAGGATGGAGGAGTCAGGGCTGAGGTCTCCGTTAGCTGTTTCTCTCATATCTAATGGTGCACACTACACCTCTCTCTGTGTGTGTGTGTGGGTGTGTGTGTGTGTGTGTGTGTGCGCATGCATCTTTTTATTCATGGGTCAGGACTTTGTCCTGATGTGTTTCTCTGTGATTTCTCCTATCCCACAGAGATCCTACAAGGCGGTGTGTATGTCGACCAGAATAAGTTCCTGTGCCATGCAGACACCATCCACTGGCAAGATATCGTCAAGAACGCCCGCGTCAGCCCTCTGGTGGTGCCCACCAATAGCAGTGTTACATGTGAGTAGCTCATCAATGAAAGAGAAGGAAACATCTACTGACTTAAATAAATCTAAATCAAATCAAATGTATTTATATAGCCCTTCGTACATCAGCTGATATCTCAAAGTGCTGTACAGAAACCCAGCCTAAAACCCCAAACAGCAAGCAATGCAGGTGTAGAAGCACGGTGGCTAGGAAAAACTCCCTAGAAACGCCAAAACCTAGGAAGAAACCAAGAGAGGAACCAGGCTATGTGGGGTGGCCAGTCCTCTTCTGGCTGTGCCGGGTGGAGATTATAACAGAACATGGCCAAGATGTTCAAATGTTCATAAATGACCAGCATGGTCGAATAATAATAATAATAATAAGGCAGAACAGTTGAGTCTGGAGCAGCAGCACGGCCAGGTGGACTGGGGACAGCAAGGAGTCATCATGTCAGGTAGTCCTGGGGCATGGTCCTAGGGCTCAGGTCCTCCGAGAGAGAGAAAGAAAGAGAGGAAGAGAGAATTAGAGAGCACATGTGGGGTGGCCAGTCCTCTTCTGGCTGTGCCGGGTGGAGATTATTACAGAACATGGCCAAGATGTTCAAATGTTTATAAATGACCAGCATGGTCCAATAATAATAAGGCAGAACAGTTGAACCTGGAGCAGCAGCACGGCCAGGTGGACTGGGGACAGCAAGGAGTCATCATGTCAGGTAGTCCTGGGGCATGGTCCTAGGGCTCAGGTCCTCCGAGAGAGAGAAAGAAAGAGAGAAAGAGCACTGGAGTAATATGATCACATTTTTTGGTTCTAGTCAGGATTCTAGCAGCTGTATTTAGCACTAACTGAAGTTTATTTAGTGCTTTATCCGGGTAGCCGGAAAATAGAGCATTGCAGTAGTCTCACCTAGAAGTGACAAAAGCATGGATACATTTTTCTGCATCATTTTTGGACAGAAAGTTTCTGATTTTTGCAATGTTACGTAGATGGAAAAAAGCTGTCCTTGAAATGGACTTGATATGTTCTTCAAAAGAGAGATCAGGGTCCAGAGTAACGCCGAGGTCCTTCTCAGTTTTATTTGAGATGACTGTACAACCATTAACATTAATTGACAGATTCAACAGAAGATCGCTGTATATGGCCCAGGAGGCCTGTAAACAGTAGCTATAAAAAGTGATTGAGTAGGCTGCATAGATTTCATGACTAGAAGCTCAAAAGATGAAAACGTCAATTTTTTTTTGTAAATTGAAATTTGCCATCGTAAATGTTAGCAACACCTCCGCCTTTGCTGGATGCATGGGGGATATGGTCACTAGTGTAGCCAGGAGGTGAGGCCTCATTTAACACAGTAAATTCATCAGGCTTAAGCCATGTTTCAGTCAGGCCAATCACATCAAGATTATGATCAGTGATTAGTTCATTGACTATAATTGCCTTTGAAGTAAGGGATCTAACATTAAGTAGCCCTATTTTGAGATGTGATGTATTATGATCTCTTTCAATAATGACAGGAATGGAGGTGGTCTTTATCCTAGTGAGATTGCTACGGCGAACACCGCCATGTTTAGTTTTGCCCAACCTAGGTCGAGGCACATACACGGTCTCAATGGTGATAGCTGAGCTGACTACACTGACTGTGCTAGTGGCAGACTCCACTATGCTGGCAGGCTGGCTAACAGCCTGCTGCCTGGCCTGCACCCTATTTCATTGTGGAGCTAGAAGAGTTAGAGCCCTGTCTATGTTCATAGATAAGATGAGAGCACCCCACCAGCTAGGATGGAGTCCGTCACTCCTCAGCAGGCCAGGCTTGGTCCTGTTTGTGGGTGAGTCCCAGAAAGAGGGCCAATTATCTACAAATTCTATCTTTTGGGAGGGGCAGAAAACAGTTTTCAACCAGCGATTGAGTTGTGAGACTCTGCTGTAGAGCTCATCACTCCCCCTAACTGGGAGGGGGCCAGAGACAATTACTCGATACCGACACATCTTTCTAGCTGATTTACACGCAGAAGCTGTGTTGCGCTTGGTGATCTCTGACTGTTTCATCCTAACATCGTTGGTGCCGACGTGGATAACAATATCTATATACTCTCTACCCTCGCCAGTTTTAGCTTTAGCCAGCACCATCTTCAGATTAGCCTTAACGTCGGTAGCCCTGCCCCCTGGTAAACAGTGTATGATCGCTGGATGATTCATTTTAAGTCTAATACTGCGGGTAATGGAGTCGCCAATGACTAGAGTTTTCAATTTGTCAGAGCTAATGGTGGGAAGCTTCGGTGTCTCAGACCCCGTAACGGGAGGAGTAGAGACCAGAGAAGACTCGGCCTCTGACTCCGACTCGCTGCTTAATGGGGAAAACCGGTTGAAAGTTTCTGTCGGCTGGATGAGCGACACCGGTTGAGCATTCCTACAGCATTTCCTTCCAGAAACCGTGAGAAAGTTGTCCGGCTGCGGGGACTGTGCCAGGGGATTTATAATACTATCTGTACTTACTGGTGGCACAGACGCTGTTTCACCCTTTCCTACACTGAAATTACCCTTGCCTAACGATTGCGTCTGAAGCTGGGCTTGTAGCACAGCTATCCTCGCCGTAAGGCGATCGTTCTCCTGTATATTATGAGTACAGCGACCGCAATTAGAAGGCATCATGTTAATGTTACTACTTAGCTTCGGCTGTTGGAGGTCCTGACGAAACGTGTCCAGATAAAGCGTCTGGAGTGAAAAAGTTGAGGGAAAAAAACTAAAATATAAACGGTAATTAAAAAGTAAAAACCGTGTAGTTGTCAGGTAGCAAAATAGGTTGGCAACAAAACGCTCAGCAACTCGTAAACAAGTCTGCAAGTTGTGACCGGAAATGACGTCACCAATGATCCTGTCTGTCGCCTTTTTACTGGATGGTTTTCACAAGAACAGAAAGAGATCTACAGGGGGGATATACAGCGGAGGATATACAGGGGGGAAATATAGGGGGGATATACAGGGGGGATATACAGCAGAGGATATACAGGGGGGATATACAGCGGAGGATATACAGGGGGGATATACAGCAGAGGATATACAGGGGGGATATACAGGGGGGATATACAGCGGAGGATATACAGGGGGGATATACAGCAGAGATATACAGGGGGGGTAAATAGGGGGGATATACAGCAGAGGATATACAGGGTGGTATAAACAGGGGAATATATAGGGGGGATATACAGGGGGGTATACAGGGGGGATATACAGGGGAGATATACAGGGAGGATATACAGAGGGATATATATAGGGGGGATATACAGGAGGGATATACAGCAGAGGATAAATATGGGGGATATACAGGGGGGATATACAGGGGGATATACAGGGGGATATATAGGGGGATATACAGGGGGGATATACAGGGGGGGATATACAGCATAGGATAAATATGGGGGGATATACAGGGGGGGATATACAGGGGGGATATACAGCGGGGGATATACAGGGGGGATATATAGGGGGGATATACAGGGGGATATACAGGGGGATATACAGGGGGATATACAGCAGAGGATAAATATGGGGGATATACAGGGGGGATATACAGGGGGGGATATACAGCGGAGGATATACTGGGGGGATATACAGGGGGAATATATAGGGGGGATATACAGGGAGGATATACAGGGGGATATACAGCGGAGGATATACAGCGGAGGATATACATGGGGGATATACAGCGGGGGATATACAGGGGGATATACAGCAGAGGATATACAGGGGGATATACAGTGGGGATATACAGGGGGGATATACAGCGGGGGATATATAGGGGGGATATACAGGGGGGATATATAGGGGGGATATACAGCGGAGGATATACATGGGGGATATACAGCGGGGGATATACAGGGGGATATACAGCAGAGGATATACAGGGGGATATACAGTGGGGATATACAGGGGGGATATACAGCGGGGGATATATAGGGGGGATATACAGGGGGGATATATAGGGGGGATATACAGCAGAGGATATACAGGGGGGATATACAGCGGAGGATATACAGGGGGGATATACAGCAGAGGATATACAGGGGGGATATACATGGGGGGATATACAGTGGAGGATATACTGGGGGGATATACAGGGGGAATATATAGGGGGGATATACAGGGAGGATATACGTGGGGATATACAGCAGAGGATATACAGCGGAGGATATACAGCGGAGGATATACATGGGGATATACAGCGGGGGATATACAGGGGGATATACAGCAGAGGATATACAGGGGGATATACAGGGGGGATATACAGCTGAGGATATACAGGGGGGATATACAGGGGGGGATATACAGCGGAGGATATACTGGGGGGATATACAGGGGGAATATATAGGGGGGATATACAGGGAGGATATACGTGGGGATATACAGCAGAGGATATACAGCGGGGGATATACATGGGGGGATATACATGGGGATATACAGCAGAGGATATACAGGGGGATATACAGCAGAGGATATACAGGGGGATATACAGGGGGGATATACAGCGGGGGATATATAGGGGGGATATACAGGGGGGATATACAGCAGAGGATATACAGGGGGGATATACAGCGGAGGATATACAGGGGGGATATACAGGGGGGATATACAGCAGAGGATATACAGGGGGGATATACAGGAGGGATATACAGGGGGGGTATATAGGGGGGATATACAGCAGAGGATATACAGGGTGGGTTATACAGGGGGGATATACAGGGGGGTATACAGCGGAGGATATACAGGGGGGATATACAGGGGAGATATACAGGGAGGATATATAGGGGGATATATAGGGGGGATATACAGGGGGATATACAGTGGGATATATAGGGGGGATATACAGGAGGGATATACAGCAGAGGATAAATATGGGGTATATACAGCGGGGGATATACAGGGGGATATACAGCAGAGGATATACAGGGGGATATACAGGGGGGATATATAGGGGGGATATACAGGGGGGATATACAGCAGAGGATATACATGGGGGATATACAGGGGGATATACAGGGGGGTACAAGGATGGGATATACGAGAGGGATGTACAAGTGGGATATATACAGGAGGGGGGACATACAGGGGGGATATATATGGGGGTCGATATACAGTATAAGTGGAGGATATATGGGGGGATGTACAAGGCGGAGATATACAGGGGGAATATACATGGGGGATGTACAAGGGCGATATATATGGGGGTCGATTTACAGTATAAGTGGAGGATATATGGGGGGATGTACAGGTGGGATATACAGAGGGAGAAATATACAGGCTGGGGATAAAAATAATGGGATATACAGGGGGAGATCTACAGAGGGAGAAATATACAGGCTGGGGATAAAAATAATGGGATATACAGGGGGAGAAATATACAGGCTGGGGATAAAAATAATGGGATATACAGGGGGAGAAATATACAGGCTGGGGATAAAAATAATGGGATATACAGGGGGAGAAATATACAGGCTGGGGATAAAATAATGGGATATACAGGGGGAGATCTACAGAGGGGGGGGGGGGGGGGTTATCCCTGAGGGGCTATACTGGTTGAGTATATTCCCTGGGACATATATGGGGGGATAAATGGGAAGGGTTATATGGGAGTGGATGTATGGGGGGATATGCGGGGGGTATACAGCGGAGAATGTACAGGGGGATATACAGGGAGGGTACAAAGGGCGGGATATACCGGGGGAGATATAAAGGGGGGGGGGGTACAGGAGGGAGGGACATACAGGGGGATATATAAGGGGGATATATGGAAGGGAGATACAAGTGGGAGATATACAGGGGGATATACATGGAGGGTATAAAGGGCGGGATATACCGGGGGAGATATAAAGGGGGGGTACAGGAGGGAGCGACATACAGGGGGATATATAAGGGGGATATATGGAAGGGAGATACAACTGGGAGATATACAGGGGGATATGCCGGGGGAGATATAAAGGGGGGGTACAGGAGGGAGCGACATACAGGGAGATATATAAGGGGGATATATGGAAGGGAGATACAAGTGGGAGATATACAGGGGGATATACAGAGGGGTAAATATACAGTGTGTGGATAAAAAGGGCGGGATATACGGGGATGAAACAGTTGAAGTTGGAAGTTGACATACACCTTAGCCAAATACATTTAAACTCAGTTTTTCACAATTCCTGACATTTAATCCTAGTAAAAATTCCCTTTCTTGGGTCAGTTAGGATCACCACTTTATTTAAAAAATGTGAAATGCCAGAATAATAGTAGAGAGAATGCTTTATTTCAGCTTTTATTTCTTTCATCACATTCCCAGTGGGACAGACGTTTACATACACTCAATTACTATTTGGTAGCATTGCCTTTAAATTGTTTAACTTGGGTCAAACGTTTCAGGGAGCTTTCCACAAGCTTTCTGACGGATGTCTTGAGATGTTGCTTCAATATATCCACATAATTTTCATTCCTCATGATGCCACCTACTTTGTTAAGTGCAGCAGTCCCTCCTGCAGCAAAGCACCCCCACAACATGATGCTGCCACCCCCGTGCTTCATGGTTGGGATGGTGTTATTCGGATTGCAAGCTTCCCCCTTTTTCCTCCAAACATAATGATGGTCATTATGGCCAAACAGTTCTATTTTTGTTTCATCAGACCTGCGGACATTTCTCCAAAAAGTACGATCTTTGTCCCCATGTGCAGTTGCAAACCGTAGTCTGGCTTTTTTATGGCAGTTTTGGAGCAGTGGCTTCATCCTTGCTGAGTGGCCTTTCAGGTTAAGTCGATATTGGACTCGTTTTACTGTGGATATCGATACTTTTGTACCTGTTTCCTCCAGCAACTTCACAAGGTCCTTTGCTGTTGTTCTGGGATTGATTTGCACAAAGCATCTCCTTCCTGAGTGGTATGACGGCTGCGTTGTCCCATTGTGTTTATACTTGCGCACTATTGTTTGTACAGATCAACGTGGTAGGCCTTGAAATACTTCCACAGGTACACCTCCAATTGACTCAAATTATGTCAATTAGCCTATCAGAAGCTTCTATAGCCATGACATCATTTTCTGGAATTTTCTGAGCTGTTTAAAGGCTCAGTCAACTTAGTGTATGTAAACGTCTGACCCACTGGAATTGTGATTCATTGAATTATTAAGTGAAATTATTTGTAAACAATTGTCTGTAAACAATTTTGGGAAAAATTACTTGCCATGCACAAAGTAAATGTCCTAACCGACTTGCCAAAACTATAGTTTGTTAACAAGAAATTTGTGGAGTGGTTGAAAAACTAGTTTTAATGACTCCAACCTAAGTGTATGTAATCTTCCGACTTCAACTTTAGAGAGGGGGGATATACAGGGGGGATATATGGTGGGATATATGGGAAGGGATATATGGGAGGGGTTATACAGGAGGATACGAAGGGGGAAACTGGAGGAGTAATACAGTAGGGATTTCAGGGGGCTGTCACGTTCTGACCTTAGTTCTGTTATTATATCTTTGTTTTAGTATGGTCAGGGGGTGAGTTGGGTGTGTTGTCTATGTTCGTTTTTCTATAATTTGGGATTTCTGTGTTCGGCCTAGTATGGTTCTCAATCAGAGGCAGCTGTCAATCGTTGTCCCTGATTGAGAATCATACTTAGATAGCCTGGTTTCACTTTTGAGTTGTGGGTGTTTATTTTCCGTGTTTGTGTTTGAGCCACACGGGACTGTTTTGTTTGTTTCACGTTGTTGTTTTGTATTTTGTAGTGTTCAGTTTTTCTTATGAAATTATGGACGCTTACGACGCTGCAAATTGGTTCGATCGACGACGAACATTACATGGGCATATACAGGGGGGTATATACATGGGGGGATATATGTAGAGGGGTAAACGGGTGCAATGTATGCAATGTAAATATGGGGGGCATATACAGGGGGGTTATACTGGACGGTGGGATATACAGGGGGGATAAACGGGGGGATATACGAGGTTGATATACGAGGTGGCTATGTGGGGGGATATACAGGGGGAGATCTACAAGTGGGATATATACATATACAGGGAGGAATGCAGGGGCGATATACAAGGGGGATATACAGGAGGGGCGATACAAAAGGGAGATATACAGGAGGGGGGATACAAAAGGGAGATATACAGGGGGATATACAGGGGGGGCGATACAAAAGGGAGATATACAGGGGGATATACAGGGGGGGGGGCGATACAAAAGGGAGATATACAGGGGGATATACAGGAGGGGGGATACAAAAGGGAGATATACAGGGGGATATACAGGGGGGGGGGGGCGATACAAAAGGGAGATATACAGGGGGATATACAAGGGGGGGCGATACAAAAGGGAGATATACAGGAGGGGGCGATACAAAAGGGAGATATACAGGGGGATATACAGGGGGGGGCGATACAAAAGGGAGATATACAGGAGGGGGCGATACAAAAGGGAGATATACAGGAGGGGGGATTCAAAAGGGAGATATACAGGGGGATATACAGGGGGGGGGGGGGGGCGATACAAAAGGGAGATATACAGGGGGATATACAGGAGGGGCGATACAAAAGGGAGATATACAGGGGGATATACAGGAAGGGGGATACAAAAGGGAGATATACAGGGGGATATACAGGAGGGGCGATACAAAAGGGAGATATACAGGGGGATATACAGGAAGGGGGATACAAAAAGGGAGATATACAGGGGGATATACAGGAGGGGCGATACAAAAGGGAGATATACAGGGGGATATACAGGAAGGGGGATACAAAAGGGAGATATACAGGGGGATATACAGGAGGGGCGATACAAAAGGGAGATATACAGGGGGATATACAGGAGGAGCGATACAAAAGGGAGATATACAGGGGGATATACAGGAAGGGGGATACAAAAGGGAGATATACAGGGGGATATACAGGAGGGGCGATACAAAAGGGAGATATACAGGGGGATATACAGGAGGAGCGATACAAAAGGGAGATATACAGGGGGATATACAGGAGGGGCGATACAAAAGGGAGATATACAGGGGGATATACAGGAGGAGCGATACAAAAGGGAGATATACAGGGGGATATACAGGGGGGGGGGGGGCGATACAAAAGGGAGATATACAGGGGGATATACAGGAGGGGCGATACAAAAGGGAGATATACAGGGGGATATACAGGAAGGGGGATACAAAAGGGAGATATACAGGGGGATATACAGGAGGGGCGATACAAAAGGGAGATATACAGGGGGATATACAGGAAGGGGGATACAAAAAGGGAGATATACAGGGGGATATACAGGAGGGGCGATACAAAAGGGAGATATACAGGGGGATATACAGGAAGGGGGATACAAAAGGGAGATATACAGGGGGATATACAGGAGGGGCGATACAAAAGGGAGATATACAGGGGATATACAGGAGGAGCGATACAAAAGGGAGATATACAGGGGGATATACAGGAGGGGCGATACAAAAGGGAGATATACAGGGGGATATACAGGAGGAGCGATACAAAAGGGAGATATACAGGGGGATATACAGGAGGGGCGATACAAAAGGGAGATATACAGGGGGATATACAGGAAGGGGGATACAAAAGGGAGATATACAGGGGGATATACAGGAGGGGCGATACAAAAGGGAGATATACATGGGGATATACAGGAAGGGGGATACAAAAGGGAGATATACAGGGGGATATACAGGAGGGGCGATACAAAAGGGAGATATACAGGGGGATATACAGGAAGGGGGATACAAAAGGGAGATATACAGGGGGATATACAGGAAGGGGGATATACGGATGGATATATGAGGGGGATATACGGGGGGATATGCAACTGGGAGATATACGGGGGAATACAGGGCGGGATATACGGGGTGATATATAGAGAGGGGGGATATACAAGGGGGATATAGAGGGGGGTATACTGGAGGGGCTATACACGGGGGATACACATGAGGGGAATATACCAGGAGGATATATGGGAAGGGTTATACGGAAGAGGATATAGAGGGGGATATGCGGGAGCTATACGGGGGGTGTACAGAGGGGTATATATGGGGGTGGGGGGGGTTGCTATACAGGAGGGGCATATACAGGTGAATGCTGATGGGTTTTTCATGCACAACAATTTCCTGTGTGTATCAGAATGGTGCCCCACCCCTTAGGACATCAGGTCAACTTGACAGAACTGTGGGAAGCATTGCAGTCAGCATTGGTCATTTTCCCTGTGCATAGCCGCGGTAGTAGTTTGTGGTTGGGTTGTGTCACTGTGCTGCGATTCTTTATCCGCCGTCTGAAGACGTCTGTATTGGTCGGCTAATACACAACTAGTTAAGGCCAAGAGCACTAACAAAATGCGTTAGAGTGTTTACCAGTATTTGTATATTGAGTCTGATAATTATCTATCCAAAACAGAAAAAGTTCATCTGATAATACGTGTGGATTATAAAAATACTTGCTTGATATATGTTTTCCAGTTTCTTGAAATACTTTGCAAATGCAAACTATGTCAAAACTGAAATTGTCATCCTGGTCCCCCTTGGGAATCAAACTCACAACCCTAACATTGTACTCAATTACTGTATTGGTCGTTGTTTTTCCTCATGGTGATGGAAAGTCTACAGGTACAAACCTAGATTACCAGCCTATGTACAATGCAGTCATGTACAGTACATTTAACATGAAGTGGTTTGTAAGGATGGTAAATTAATACTGCACAAAAAGTGGATGTTTTCCATGTTATTTGATCAAGAAATGTAATTTGATGTAAATGTTTTGTGTCTTTGCCCATAACTTTGCACCTTTCGATGTAAATGTTTGAGAACAGGGTTTTTGTTCTTTCTGCATCCCATTAGAATTGAAATAACAGAGAAAGGGTCACGGCATCAACTCTTACAATTCCAACTATTAAATCCTGTAAAATACTGTTCTTAATTATACAACTACCTTTCTTGCCAAAGAGGAGTTGCTGAAAATATGTTTTTGCCCGCGTTATAGACGTCTATATCGGTCCGCAAATACTAGTAAAGGCCCAGTGCACTACTTTTGTGAAAACATTTTTATTTTTTATTATAATACATATTTCTGATTTTTCACTTGATTTTTTGCTAGAGAGCATTTGGATGAGGTGAAAGGGAGATTATCAGTGGTCTTGTATGTCTTCCATTTCCTAATAATTGCTCCCACAGTTGATTTCTTCAAACCAACCTGCTTACCTATTGCAGATTCAGTCTTCCCAGCCTGGTGCAGGTCTACAATCTTGTTTCTGGTGTCTTTTGACAGCTCTTCGGTCTTGGCCATTGTCTGGAGTGACTGTTCGAGGTTGTGGACAGGTGTCTTTAATAAAAAATAAAAAAATGTACCTTTATTTTACTAGGCAAGTCAGTTAAGAACAAATTCTTATTTTCAATGACGGCCTAGGAACAGTGGGTTGTTCAGGGGCAGAATGACAGATTTGTAGCTTATCAGCTCGGGATTTGAACTTGCAACCTTTCAGTTACTAGTCCAACGCTCTAACCACTAGGCTACCCTACCGCCCCTTGATATATACTGATAACAAGTTCAAACGGGTGCCATTAATACAGGTAACGAATGGAGGACAGGAAAGAAGAAGTTACAGGTCTGTGAGAGCCAGAAATCTTGCTTGTGTGTAGGTGACCAAATACTTATTTTCCACCATAATTTGCAAATAAATTCATAAAAAATCCTAAAATGTGATTTTCTGGATTTTTTTTCTCATTTTGTCTTTCATAGTTGAATTGTACCTATGCTGAAAATTACAGGCCTCTCTCATCTTTAAGTGGGAGAACTTGCACAATTGGTGGCTGACTAAATACTTTTTTGCCCCACTGTACATATGTTATCGTTGTCCCCATCTCCCAAGCTTACCCAATTATCATATAAGTAGGGAGCGAGGGAGCAAGGACGTGAGGGAGGGAAGGAAGGGTAGCAAAGGGCAGGTGATGGAAAGTCAGAGAGTGTCATGGATAGATGGAGATAGGGAGGGATGAGAGAGGGAGAGTGGAAGGGATGGGAGAGGATGTAGATAGAAATGTCAGAGAGAAAGTGTCAGGCTTCAATGTAATTGCTCTTAACTGAACTGGAACACACAACTCCAGCACTCATCCTGCCTCACACTGCAATTACCAGGCAGTCAATGAAGCCCTCTAAAACACAGCTAACACTGATATAACAGCAGAGTGTCTAGCTAGGTGCTACTGCTGCTGTCTCTCTCCACTGCAGCAGTCGTTAATGAGAGAACACTCTGTAATTCATTAAAGGTAGACTCAGCTTCTCCACTGTTTTGATCCCATCGCTACCACGCTGAAGCAGCGTGTAGCGAACCCGTGCACAAGTGCAGATACTGTGTGTGACTGTGTGAGAGCGAAGTCTTACATCTCGCTCATCTCGATATCTCTGGTGCTACTCGTGGCAGCGTCAAATCGTCTACCATTAAGGAAACAAAACAGTAGAGTACATTGTGTCACTCTGTTGCAATCTTCATAGCCATATCAGATATTACCTGGTGCTTGGTAAAGAATCTAGTAAGATGATAGTGATTACGATGATTATAGCATATCTAACATTCTCTCTCTCTGCAAACAACTCTTGTTTTAGGTCAAATGTTTTTACCCATCTCGAAGGACCATGTACAAAAGAGACTCACGTTGGGTTTTGAAAAATGCCCGTCATTACCAGGTTCTTGGTAGAGAAGTGTGTTAAATTGGTGGTGTTTTTGTATCATGGATGTGTGCGTACTTGGTGTAACAGTATACGTTTATGTTCTTGTCCACAGGCCAGAAGTGTCACAAATCCTGTAACGGTCGCTGTTGGGGCCCCAAGGAGGACCAGTGTCAAAGCTGTGAGTTTCCTATAGTCAGTCAGTCTCTCTCTCTCTCTTCAATTCAAAGGGCTTTATTGGCGTGGGAAACGTGTGCTTACATTGCCAAAGCAAGTGAAATAGATCATGAACAAATTGAAACAATATAAAATGAACAGTAAACATTACACTCACAGAAGTTCCAAAGGAACTACTATGTCTATATACAGTGTTGTAATGATGTGCAAATAGTTCAATTACAAAAGAGAAAATAAATAGACATAAATGTGGGTTGTATTTAGAAACGGTGTTTGTTCTTCACTGGTTGACCTTTTCTTGTGACAACAGGTCACACATCTTGCTGCTGTGATGGCACACTGGTATTTCACCCAATAGATATTTGGGAGTTTATCACAATTGAATTTGTTTTAGAATTATTTGTGGGTCTCTGTAATCTGAGGGAAATATGTGTCTCTAATATGGTCATACATTTGGCAGGAGGTTAGGAAGCGCAGCTCAGTTTCTAACTAATTTTTCACATAGCCAGTCTTCCCTTGAGAGCCAGGCCTCTCTCAATAGTATGGCTATGATCACTGAGTCTGTACATAGTCAAAGTTTTCCTTCATGTTGGGTCAGTCACAGTGGTCAGGTATTCTGCCACTATGTACTCTCTTTTTAGAGCCAAATAGCATTCTAGTTTACTCCGTTTTTTTGTTAATTCTTTCCAATGTGTCAAGTAATGATGTTTTTGTTTTCTCATGATATCCTTTTAGGTGGTTGTAGAAGCTTTTTTGAAATCAGTAACGCATGAGAAGACCTTGTCTTTGTTTTGGTGTGTTTGTCATTTAGGGTGTGCAGGGTGCAAACGTCGGTAGTACAATAATAATATTTGACATTTGCTCAGTTCATTTCTTTCACTGAGGAAATGTTAGAGTCTGCTTTAATGATAATGCAGAGGATTTTCCCAACATTGCTGTTTATGCATATCCCACAATTGTTATTGGGGTCAAATTTGTCTCTCTCTCTCTCCCTCTCTCTGTCTCTCTCTCTCTCTCAATTCAATTCAAGGGCTTTATTGGCATGGGAAACGAAACATATGAAACAAGTGAAGAAGATAATAAACAAAAGTGAAATAAACAATAGAAATGAACAGTAAACATTACACTCACAGAAGTTCCAAAAGAATAATGACATTTAAAATGTCATACAGTGTTGTAACGATGTGCAAAAAGTTAAAAATAAATGAACATAAATTTGGGCAATCTCTCTGTCCGTGTATCTGTGTCTCTGTGTCTCTCTCTCTCTGTCACTCTCTCTCTCTATCTCTCCTCTCTCTCTCTCTCTCTCTC
>NC_034199.2:33206777-33245691 GCF_002021735.2 Oncorhynchus kisutch | reverse complement strand
TTACTCCATCCCTCTTCCTCTATTACTTCATCCCTCTCCCTCTATTACTCCATCCCTCTTCCTCTATTACTCCATCCCTCTCCCTCTATTACCTCATCCCTCTACCTCTATTACTTCATCCCTCTCCCTCCATCCCTCTCCCTCCATCCCCCTCCCTCCATTACTCCATCCCTCTCCCTCTATTACTCCATCCCTCTTCCTCTATTACTCCATCCCTCTCCCTCTATTACTCCATCCCTCTTCCTCTATTACTCCATCCCTCTTCCTCTATTACTCCATCCCTCTCCCTCTATTACTCCATCCCTCTCCCTCTATTACTCCGTCCCTCTCCCTCTATTACTTCATCCCTCTCCCACTATTACTCCATCCCTCTTCCTCTATTACTCCATCCCTCTCCCTCTATTACTCCGTTTCCCCTCTTCCTCTATTACTTCATCCCTCTCCCTCCATCCCTCTCCCTCCATCCCCCTCCCTCCATTACTCCATCCCTCTACCTCTATTACTCCATCCCTCTTCCTATATTACTCCATCCCTCTCCCTCCATCCCTCTCCCTCCATCCCCCTCCCTCCATTACTCCATCCCTCTCCCTCATCCCTCTCCCTCCATCCCTCTCCCTCCATCCCCCTCCCTCCATTACTCCATCCCTCTACCTCTATTACTCCATCTCTCTTCCTCTATTACTCCATCTCTCTTCCTCTATTACTTCATCCCTCTCCCTCCATCCCTCTCCCTCATCCCTCTCCCTCCATCCCTCTCCCTCCATTACTTCATCCCTCTCCCTCCATCCTCTCCCTCCATCCCCTCCCTCCATTACTCCATCCCTCTCCCTCTATTACTCCATCCTCTTCCTCTATTACTCCACCCCTCTCCTCTCTATTACTCCATCCCTCTTCCTCTATTACTCCATCCCTCTTCCTCTATTACTCCATCCTCTCCCTCCTCCCTCTCCCTCCATCCCCCTCCTCCATTAATCCATCCCTCTCCCTCTATTACTCCATCCCTCTTCCTCTATTACTCCATCCATCCCTCTCCTCTATTACTCCATCCCTCTTCCTCTATTACTCCATCCCCTCCCTCTATTACTCTCATCCCTCTCCCTCTATTACTCCATCCCTCTACCTCTATTACTCCATCCTCTCCCTCTATTACTCCATCCCTCTACCTCTATTACTACTCATCCCTCTACCTCTATTACTCCATCCTCTCCTCCCTCTATTACTTCATCCCTCTCTCCCTCCATCCCTCTCCCTCCATCCCCCTCCCTCCATTACTCCATCCCTCTCCCTCTATTACTCCATCCCTCTTCCTCTATTACTCCATCCCTCTCCCTCTATTACTCCATCCATCTTCCTCTATTACTCCATCCCTCTTCGCGGGGCCTCTATTAACTCAAATAACAATCAACACAACTATTAAAATCCAAACACTACATCCCTCAAATTAACTTCTCCATCCCTCTCCAACAATACTATTACTCCATCCCTCGCCCTCTAGTTACTCCATTCCTCTCCTCTATACTCCATCCCTCTCCCTCTATTACTCCATCCCTCTCCCTCTATTACTCCATCCCTCTCCCTCTATTACTCCATCCCTCTCCCTCTATTAACTCCATCTCCTCTTCCCTCTATTGGGGGCTCCATCCCTCTTCCTCTATTTACTACTCCATCCCTCTTCCTCTATTACTTCATCCCTCTCCCTCCATCCCTCTCCCTCCATCCCCCTCCCTCCATTACTCCATCCCTCTACTCTATTACCTCCATCCCCTCTTCCTCTATTACTCCATCCCTCTCCCTCCATCCCTCTCCCTCCATCCCCCTCCCTCGCATTACTCCATCCTCTCCCTCATCCCTCTCCCTCCATCCCTCTCCCTCCCTCCTCCCCCTCCCTCCATTACTCCATCCCTCTCCCTCCATCCCTCTTCCTCTATTACTTCATCCCTCTCCCCTCCATCCCCTCTCCCTCCATCCCTCTCCCTCCATCCTCTCCCTCATCCCTCTCCCTCCATCCCTCTCCCTCCATCCCCCTCCCTCCTATTACTCCATCCCTCTCCCTCATCCCTCTCCCTCCATCCCTCTACCTCTATTACTCCATCCCTCTTCCTCTATTACTTCATCCCTCTCCCTCCATCCCTCTCTCTCCATCCCCTCCCTCCATTACTCCATCCCTCTCCCTCTATTACTCCATCCCTCTTCCTCTATACTCCATCCCTCTTCCTCTATTTACTCCATCCCTCTTCCTCTATTACTCCATCCCTCTTCCTCTATTACTCCATCCCTCTCCCTCCATCCCTCTCCCTCCATCCCCCTCCCTCCATTACTCCATCCCTCTCCCTCTATTACTCCCATCCCTTCTTCCTCTATTACTCCATCCCTCTCCCTCTATTACTCCATCCCTCTCCCTCTATTACTCCATCCCTCTTCCTCTATTACTCCATCCCTCTCCCTCTATTACTCCATCCCTCTCCCTCTATTACTCCATCCCTCTTCCTCTATTACTCCATCCCTCTCCCTCTATTACTCCATCGCTCTTCCCTCTATTACTCCATCCCTCTCCCTCTATTACTCCATCCCTCTTCCTCTATTACTCCATCCCTCTCCCTCTATTACTCCATCCCTCTTCCTCTATTACTTCATCCCTCTCCCTCCATCCCTCTCCCTCCATCCCCTCCCTCCATTACTCCATCCCTCTCCCTCTATTACTCCATCCCTCTCCCTCTATTACTCCATCCCTCTTCCTCTATTACTTCATCCCTCTCCCTCCATCCCTCTCCCTCCATCCCCTCCCTCCATTACTCCATCCCTCTCCCTCTCTATTACTCCATCCCTCTCCCTCTATTACTCCATCCCTCTACCTTCTATTACTCCATCCCTCTCCCTCTATTACTCCATCCCTCTACCTCTATTACTCCATCCCTCTACCTCTATTACTCCATCCCTCTCCCTCTATTACTTCATCCCTCTCCCTCTCATCCCTCTCCCTCCATCCCCCTCCCTCCATTACTCCATCCTCTCCCTCTATTACTCCATCCCTCTTCCTCTATTACTCCATCCCTCTCCCTCTATCACTCATTCCTCTCCCTCCCTCATTCCGTCTCTCTCCATCCCTCTTCCTCCCTCAATCCCTCTCCCTCCCTCATTCCGTCTCTCTCCATCCCTCTTCCTCCCTCAATCCCTCTCCCTCCATCCCTCCCCTCCCTCAATCCCTCTCCCTCCATCCCTCTCCCTCCCTCAATCCCTCTCCCTCCATCCCTCTCCCTCTACTTGTGACAATTGCACCGTGAAGAAATGGCAGCAGTTTTACGGGCGACTAACCCATTGTGCCATTATGTGTTATTTTTCGGGTTATTTGTAACTTATTTTGTACATAATGTTTCTGCCACCGTATCTTATGGCAAAAAAAGAGCTTCTGGATATCAGAACAGCGATCACTCTTCTCGGATTAGACAAAGATTTTTTCTTCAACAAGCAGAAAGGACAGGATGTACTGTGAACACCCGACAAGGCCGACATCCCCATTATTGGCAAGAGAAAGAGACGCAGGTACAGAGGACACAGAGCGGGGTGCCTCGTAAGGATCCGCAGAAGGTGATTGGGAAAGCTGTCATTACTGTCAATATTACTCACCAATGTACAATTATTGTACAATAAATTAGACTATCATGAATATCTTACCAACGGGACATTAAAAACTGTGACATCTTATGTTTCACGGAATCATGGCTGGATGATGACATGGATCTTCAGCTAGCAGGATATACGCTGCACCGGCTAGATAGAACAGCACACTCCAGTAAATCAGAATGACCTCATTTCTATCAGCATGTTAAATGTGCAACCAGAGGGAAAATAATTTTATATCACCTCTACTCCACACACAGAGACGCATACAAAGCTTTCCCTCGCCCTCCATTTGGTAAATCTGACCACAATTCTATCCTCCTGATTCCTTTGTACAAGCAACATTTCAAGCAGGAAGCACCAGTGACTCGGTCTCTAAAAAAGTGGTTAGATGAAGCAGATGCTAAACTACAGGACTGTTTTTCTATCAAACTGGAACATGTTCCGGGATTCTTCCAATTGCATTGACGAGGACACCACATTAGTCACTGGCTTTATCAATAAGTGCATCGAGGACGTCATCCCCACAGTGACCATACGTACATACCCCAGCCAGAAGCCATAGATTACAGGCAACACTCGCACTGAGCTAAAAGGTAGAGCTTCTGCTTTCAAGGTGCGGGACTCTAACCCGGAAGCTTATAAGAAATCGACGAACCATCAAAAAGGCAAAGCGCCAATACAGGGCTAAGATTGAATAGTACGACACCGGTTCCAACACTCGTCTTATGTGGCAGGGCTTGCAATCTATTACAGACTACAAAGGGAAGCACAACTGCGAGCTGCCCAGTGACACGAGCCTACCAGATGAGCTAAATCACTTCTATGCTCGCTTCGAGGCAAGCAACACTGAGGCATGCATGAGAGCATCAGCTGTTCCGGACGACTGTGTGATCGCGCTCTCCGTAGCCAACGCTCTCCGTAGCCAACGTAAACAGGTCAACATTCACAAGGACTGCGGGGCCAGACGGATACCCAGTACATGGATTACCAGGATGTCTGCTCTTGGCATGTGCTGACCAACTGGCAGGCATCTTCACTGACATTTCAACATGTCCCTGATTGAGTGTGTAATACCAACATGTTTCAAGCAGACCACCATAATCCCTGTGCCCAAGAACACTAAGGTAACCTGCCTAAATGACTACCGACCTTTAGCATTCACGCCTGTAGCCATGAGGTGCTTTGAAAGGCTGGTAATAGCTCACATCGACACCATTATCCCAGAACCCTAGCCCCCCCACCCCTCTTTTACATACTACCTCAATTAGCCCGTATAACCGGTGCCCCTGCACATTTGCTACCCAGACTATCTGCATTGCGTCCCATCACCCACCACCCACCAACCCCTCTTTTACATACTACCTCAATTAGCCCGTATAACCGGTGCCCCTGCACATTTGCTACCCAGACTATCTGCATTGTGTCCCATCACCCACCACCCGCCAACCCCTCTTTTACATACTACCTCAATTAGCCCGTATAACCGGTGCCCCTGCACATTTGCTACCCAGACTATCTGCATTGTGTCCCATCACCCACCACCCGCCAACCCCTCTTTTACATACTACCTCAATTATCCTGTATAACCGGTGCCCCTGCACATTTGCTACCCAGACTATCTGCATTGTGTCCCGCCACCCAACACCCGCCAACCCCTCTTTTACATACTACCTCAATCAGCCTGACTAACCGGTACCTGTATGTAGCCTCGCTACTGTATATAGCCTCACTATTGTTATTATTCACTGTCTTTTTACTGTTGTTTTTTATTTCCTTACTTATCTATTGTTCACTTAATACCTATTTTTTCCTTAAAGATTGCACTGTTGGTTAGGGCCTGTAAGTCAGCATTTCACTGTAAGGTGAAATACCTGTTGTATTCGGCGCACGTGAAAAACTAACTTTTATTTGATTTGATTATTACTCGATCCCTCTCCCTCCATCCTTCTCCTTCCATCCCTCTCCCTCATCCCTCTCCCTCCATCCTTCTCCTTCCATCTCTCTCCCTCATCCCTCTCCCTCCATCCTTCTCCTTCCATCCCTCTCCCTCATCCCTCTCCCTCCATCCTTCTCCTTCCATCCCTCTCTCTCGTCCCTCTTCATCCATCCCTCTACCTCTCCCTCTATAGCTCCATCTCTCTCCCTTTATCCCTCTCTCTCTATTGCTCCATCCCTCTCCCTCCTTCCTGCTCCCTCCATCCCTCTTCCTCTATCCCTCTCCCTCATCCCTCTCCCTCCATCCCTCTATTTCTAATGATCCATCTCACTCCCTCTCCCTCTCCATCCATACCTCTCCCTCCATCCATCTCTCTCTCCATCTCTCTCCCTCCATCCCTCTCCCTCATCTCTTTCCCTCTATTACTCTTCCTCCATCCCACTCTCTCATCCCTCTCCCTGTATCCCTCTCCCTCTATTGATCTATCTCCCTCCCTCCATCTCTCTCCATCCATACCTCTCCCTCCATCCATCTCCCTCCATCCCTCTCTCTCCATCCCCCTTCATCAATCCCTCTCACTCATCCCTCTACCTCTCTCTCTATTGCTCCATCCCTCTCCCTCATCCCTTTCCCTCCATCTCTCTCCCTCTATTGCTACATCCCTCTCCCTCATCCCTCTCCCTCCATCTCTCTCCCTCTATTGCTCCATCCCTCTCCCTCATCCCTTTCCCTCCATCTCTCTCCCTCTATTGCTCCATCCCTCTCCCTCATCCCTTTCCCTCCATCTCTCTCCCTCTATTGCTACATCCCTCTCCCTCATCCCTCTCCCTCCATCTCTCTCCCTTTATTGCTCCATCCCTCTCCCTCATCCCTTTCCCTCCATCTCTCTCCCTCTATTGCTCCATCCCTCTCCCTCATCCCTTTCCCTCCATCTCTCTCCCTCTATTGCTACATCCCTCTCCCTCATCCCTCTCCCTCCATCTCTCTCCCTCTATTGCTCCATCTCTCTCCCTCATCCATCTCCCTCCAACTCAATCCCTTCATCTCTCTCCCTCTATTGCTCCATCTCTCTCCCTCCATCCCTTTCCCTCCATCTCTCTCCCTCTATTGCTACATCCCTCTCCCTCATCCCTCTCCCTCCATCCCTCTCCCTCCATCCCTCTTCCTCCATCCCTCTCCCTCATCCCTCTCCCTCCATATCTCCCTCTATTTCTCCATCTCTCTCTCTCCCGCCGCCTCTCTATATCTACTACGCACTCCCTCTCCAACCACTACTCTCCTTCCATCGCTCTCCCTTCATCTCTCTCTCCCTCTATTTATCCATCTCTCTCCCTCCACCCCTCTCCCCCCATCCCTCTTCCTCTAATGCTCCATCCCTCTCCCTCTATTCCCCCATCCCTCTCCCTCCATCCCTCTCTCCATCCTTCTTCATCCATCCCTCTCACTCATCCCTCTACCTCTATTCCTCTACTTCTCCCTCTATTCCTCCATCCATCCCTCTCCCTCCATCCCTCTCCCTCCATCTCTCTCCCTCTATCCCTTTCCCTTCATATCTCTCTCCCTCTATTGCTCCATCTCTCTCCCTCCATCCCTCTCCCTCCACCTCTCTCCCTCTATCCCTTTCCCTTCATATCTCTCTCCTCTATTGCTCCATCTCTCTCCCTCCATCCCTCGTCCTCCATCTCTCTCCCTCATCCCTCTCCCTCCATCCCTCTCCCTCTATTGCTCCATCTCTCTCCCTCTATCCCTCTTCCTCTATCCCTCTCTCTCCATCCCTTTCATCCATCCCTCTCACTCGTCCCTCTAGCTTTATCCCTCTACCTCTCCCTCTATTGCATCATCCCTCTCCCTCCATCCCTCTCTCTCTATTGCTCCATCCCTCTCCCTCTATTGCTCCATCTCTCTCCATCCATCTCTCTCCCTCTATCCCTCTCCGTCATCCCTCTCCCTCCATCTCTTTCCCTTCATCTCTCTCCCTCTATTGCTCCATCCTTCTCCCTCTATCTCTCTCCCTCTATTGCTCAATCTCTCTCCCTCGATCCCTCTCCCTCCATTCCTCTCCCTCCATCCCTCTCCCTCCATCCCTATCCCTCCATCTCTCTCCCTCTGTCCCTCTTCCTCCATCCCTCTCCCTCTATCCCTCTTCTTCTATTGTTCAATCTCTCTCCCTCCATCCCTCTCCCTCCATCTCTCTCCTTCTACCTCTCTCCCTCTGTCCCTCTTCCTCCATCCCTCTCCCTCTATCCATATGCCTCTATTGCTCAATCTCTCTTTCTCCATCACTCTCCCTCCATCTCGCTCCCTCTTTCTCATTGAGAGGGCAGAAGGATGCATTACCAGTGTGTGAGGAACAGCTAGATGAAGGCCTGTCAGTATAATACTCTCGCATCAAGCACTGAATACAGAACGCCCTCATCAATATCAACTGATAGCTAGCTAGCTGGCTGTGTTATGTCCTGACATGCAGGTGACTAAACAGGCTCCCTGGTCTATGACACACAACAACCACGCACGCACATGTGTATTAACACACACACACACACACACACACACACACACACACACACACACACACCACACACACACACACACACACACACACACACACACACACACACACACACACACACACACACACACACACACACACACACACACACCACACACACACACACACACACAAACACTCCTCTCCCCAGACTATCTTAGAGACAGAGCCTGAGCCCCTCTAGAAACATAGGCAGGAACTCTGCAGCTCCATAAAATCAGACAGCTAGGCAGCGTTGATATAAGATGCAGCGCTGTGACTGATGCTCTTGTCAGCAGCCTGTTCAAATTGAAGACATTCAGCGTACTTTATGAGATTGATTACTTTTTATTTGTAGTGGCTGCCTGGTATTTTTAAGTGGATATTTAAAGGCAAATAGTGTGTGTGTGTGTGTGTGTGTGTGTGTCGCTCCTGACGAGGTCATTTGTTTGACAAAATGTCTTTTTGGTAAGTAGGCCATTTAATTTCACTAACGGTAGCGGGTGGCGGGTGTAATGGAATGCAGTGATGGTGCGTTAGCGGGGGTGAAAAGAAAAGGACACAGGGAGGAAGAGGAGAGAGAAGTATGGGAGGTGGGATGAGGTGAGGAAGAAGAGAAGTGAGAAGTATAGGAGGGTGATGAGGAGGGTGAGGAGGAGAGGAGTTTAGGAGGGTGAGGAGGAGAGGAGAGAAGGATGGGAGGTGGGATGAGGTGAGGAAGAAGAGAAATGAGAAGTATAGGAGGGTGAGGAGGAGAGAAGGATGGGAGGTGGGATGAGGTGAGGAAGAAGAGAAGTGAGAAGTATAGGAGGGTGAGGAAGAGAGGAGAGAAGGATGGGAGGTGGGATGAGGTGAGGAAGAAGAGAAGTGAGAAGTATAGGAGGGTGAGGAAGAGAGGAGAGAAGGATGGGAGGTGGGATGAGGTGAGGAAGAAGAGAAGTGAGAAGTATAGGAGGGTGAGGAGGAGAGGAGGAGAGGAGGGTGGGAGGAGAGGATTTTAGGAGGGTGAGGAGGAGAGGAGTTTAGGAGGCTGAGGAGGAGAGGAGTTTAGGAGTGTGAGGAGAGGAGTTTAGTGGGGTGAGGGGGAGAGGAGTTTAGGAGGGGGAGGGGGAGAGGAGTTTAGGATGGTGAGGAGGAGAGGAGGAGAGGAGGGTGAGGAGGAGAGGAGAATAGGAAGGTGAGGAGGAGAGGAGAATAGGAAGCTGAGGAGGAGAGGACAGGAGTTTAGGGGGGTGAGGAGGAGAGGAGAATAGGAAGGTGAGGAGGAGAGGACTTTAGGAGGGTGAGGAGGAGAGGAGTTTAGGAGGGTGAGGAGGAGAGGACTTTAGGAGGGTGAGGAGGAGAGGAGTTTAGGAGTGTGAGGAGAGGAGTTTAGGAGGGTGAGGGGGAGAGGAGTTTAGGGGGTCGGGGAGGAGAAGAGTTTAGGTGGGTGGGGCGGAGAGGATAATAGGAAGGTGAGGAGGAGAGGAGTTTAACAGGGTGGGGAGGAGAGGAGTATGAGGAGGAGAGGAATTTAGGAGGGTGGAGAGGAGAGGAGTATAGGAGAGTGGGGAGGAGAGGAGAGTTTAGGAGGGTGAGGAGGAGAAGAGTTTAGGAGGGTGGGGAGGAAAGGAGAGGAGTATAGGAGGGCGGGGAGGAAAGGAGAGGAGTGTAGGAGGGTTTTGCCGTGGGGGCTTTACTTGGCTCATCGTGCTCTAGCGACTCCTTGTGGTGGGCCAGATGCCTGCAGGTTGATTTCGGTTGTCAGTTAAACATTGTTTTTTCAGGGCATTGGTGCTGCTGGCTTCCGGGCTAAGTGGGAGGGTGTTAAGAAGCTCGGTTTGGTACGTCATGTTTCAGAGGACGCTTGACTCCACCTTCCCCACTCCCGAGCCCGTTGGGGAGTTGCAATGATGAGACAATTGGATATCACTAAATTGGGTAGAAAAAGGTGCCAATTTTTGATGTGCTAATGACATTAGAAAGTTTAGCTAGTTATGAAAAATGTTGGGGAAAAACGCATTCTACGTCAATTATCACTCAATATAAGATATTTATGCTTGCTTAGATTGCATCTTAGATTGAAGTTCATCCTGAAATCATCACCATGACTATGCTCTGCTCTGCCCATGATGCTAGAACTTCCACCTCCACCATAGCCCCACCATGACCCCAAGAACTACCAGCTCCACCATAACCCCACCATGACCCCAAGAACTACCACCTCCACCATAACCCCAAGAACTACCACCTCCACCATGACCCCAAGAACTACCACCTCCACCATAACCCCAAGAACTACCACCTCCACCATGACCCCAAAAACTACCACCTCCACTATAACCCCACCATGACCCCAATAACTACCACCTCCACCATGACCCCAAGAACTACCACCTCCACCATAACCCCAAGAACTGCCACCTCCACCATGACCCCAAGAACTACCACCTCCACCATGACTCCAAGAACTGCCACCTCCACCATAACCCCAAGAACTACCACCTCCACCATGACCCCAAGAACTGCCACCTCCACTATAACCCCACCATGACCCCAAGAACTGCCACCTCCACTATAACCCCACCATGACCCCAAGAACTACCACCTCCACCATAACCCCAAGAACTACCACCTCCACCATGACCCCAAGAACTACCACCTCCACCATGACCCCAAGAACTGCCACCTCCACCATAACCCCACGATGACCCCAAGAACTACCACCTCCACCATAACCCCAAGAACTACCACCTCCAACATAGCCCCACCATGACCCCAATTACGACCACCAGTACATTATGAGCAGCCAACTACATATCAACCTGAGAGAACAAGAGCTCTTAATGGCTATATGTTGAAGATAACTCAATGCACTCAGTAAGACATATTCCACATACACTTACACAAATGGATGCATGTATAAATGCTTGGCTATATAAAAGTGTTGCATTGGAATGGACACACACACACACACATACACAAACTGAGAGGTAAAACCTAAGCTTGAGAGTCAGAGTGAGTCTAAAAACGGCCTCTGAGGAAGAAATGCTTATCTGTGAAACCTCAGCCAGTTTTCAGTTGTAGCTGTCAGGAAGTGTGCTGTGAGCCGGAGGCATACGGCAGGAGCCAATCAGCACATCAGCCCATATAGCTGGACATGAACAGGACTGGTGAATGGAGCGAAAGGAGAATGGGAAAGGGCTGTCTCTCTCTCTCTCTCTCTCTCTCTCTCTCTCTTGCTCTCTCTCTCTCTCTCTCTTGCTCTCTCTCTCTCTCTCTCTCTCTCTCTCTCTGCAGTGGAAGCAGCACATTCAGGAGAGACGTCTGATAGCCATCTCAATTACACTACTGTCACTGATAGATGGGAAACAGAAATATAGCTCCACAGACTGACAGGATGTCATATGAACATCATCTCTCAAAACTATCTAGCACCACCTCAACTCTTGAGTTTCAGCTCTACTCTTTAAGAACAAGAGGTGCTATTTAGAACATTGAAAGTTTCTTTGGCTGTCCCCATAAGATAACCCTTTGAAGAACCCTTTTTGGTTCCATGTAGAATCATTTGGGGTTCAATGTAGAATCTATCCCACAGAGGGTTCTACATGGAACCCAAAAGGGTTCTAACTAGAACCAAAAAGAGTTCTACCTTGAACCAAAAATTGTTCTCCTATGGGGACAGCCGAAGAACCCTTTTGGAACACTTTTTTCTAAGAGTGAACTCTCTAGCTTGAGCTCTACTCTGTAGCCTCAGCTCAACTCTATGAGCCTGTTTCCTGGACACAGATGAAGCCTCGTCCTATGGACTGAAACGCCTGGTTAATGGAGAATCCCCATAAAAATATATTTTTAGTCCAGGACTAGGTCTAACCTGTGTCTAGGAAACTTGACCATGTGCACTCTCTGAAGCCCCTTGAAAGGCCAATGTGTGTTTTGTGTTTCTGCCAATAAAAATGACTTGTCTAGTCATCATTCAGCAGATTTGTAAAACTATTTTAATCTATGAAGCATCCCTTATATGGATGCTCTTTCTCTCAAGCACTCCGTTTGTGGATTTGTTTGCCTTTTTGGATTCTATTCACAGTCATGTTTCTGTAATGGGAGCCTGTTATATCGTGGTCTTCTGTTGTCTATCTGCAGTGA
Source organism: Oncorhynchus kisutch (assembly GCF_002021735.2). Taxonomy (NCBI): domain Eukaryota; kingdom Metazoa; phylum Chordata; class Actinopteri; order Salmoniformes; family Salmonidae; genus Oncorhynchus; species Oncorhynchus kisutch. The sequence continues at coordinate 33,233,482 of NC_034199.2, read as the reverse complement.
CTAAGACTGTGTGTGCTGAGCAGTGTGACGGTCGCTGTTTCGGACCCTGGGTTAGTAACTGCTGTCATCGCGAGTGTGCAGGCGGATGCTCCGGACCCAAGGATACGGACTGCTTCGTAAGTAGGCACACACTTCATAAAGCCTATCATCACAAAATACAAACCCCTCCTTCCAATCACCTGTTTCCATGGTGAATATTTTCAACCCGGCATGGAGTTTTTGATTATATACCAGCTTGTCTATTTCTTTCTTTACTCTTCTTTTCTCTTTGTACATCAGAGCTTTCCTCTTAACTGTGACCTTTAGTGTGAATGTGAGGTTACTTCCATCAGGGGCTATTCATACTTCCATAGAGAAGGAGCTCCTGACACAAAATCTCCCTGTTTAAATCGTCTGAATCTCAAATGGCACCCTATTCCCTAAATAGTGAATGGCTTTGGGCCAATGTGCCCTGGTCAAAAGTAGTGTGCTAAATAGGGAACACTGTGCTATTTGCGAAACAGGCATTGTTCTTTGTGGGAAAGATACCGTTAAAATCTAATTTTCTCCCACAAAGCCTTGTGTTAAATATAAAACCATTGCTGTGCCACCTTCCCATCCTCCCCACCCTCCCCATCCTCCCCACCTCCCCACCTCCCCATCCTCCCCATCCTCCCCATCCTCCCCACCTCCCATCCTCCCCACCTCCCCATCCTCCCCATCCTCCCCCACCTCCCCATCCTCCCCATCCTCCCCATCCTCCCCACCTCCCCATCCTCCCCATCCTCCCCACCTCCCCATCCTCCCCATCCTCCCCACCTCCCCATCCTCCCCATCCTCCCCATCCTCCCCACCTCCCCATCCTCCCCATCCTCCCCATCCTCCCATCCTCCCCACCTCCCCATCCTCCCCATCCTCCCCACCTCCCCATCCTCCCCATCCTCCCCACCTCCCCACCTCCCCATCCTCCCCATCCTCCCCATCCTCCCCACCTCCCCATCCTCCCCACCTCCCCATCCTCCCCATCCTCCCCATCCTCCCCACCTCCCCATCCTCCCCACCTCCCCATCCTCCCCACTCCCCATCCTCCCCACTCCCCATCCTCCCCATCCTCCCCACCTCCCCATCCTCCCCATCCTCCCCATCCTCCCCATCCTCCCCATCCTCCCCATCCTCCCCACCTCCCCATCCTCCCCATCCTCCCCATCCTCCCCACCTCCCCATCCTCCCCATCCTCCCCATCCTCCCCATCCTCCCCACCTCCCCATCCTCCCCATCCTCCCCACCTCCCCATCCTCCCATCCTCCCCACCTCACCATCCTCCCCATCCTCCCCACCTCACCATCCTCCCCACCTCCCCATCCTCCCCATCCTCCCCATCCTCCCCACCTCACCATCCTCCCCATCCTCCCCACCTCACCATCCTCGCCACCTCCCCATCCTCCCCATCCTCCCCACCTCCCCACCTCACCATCCTCCCATCCTCCCCATCCTCCCCATCCTCCCCACCTCACCATCCTCCCCATCCTCCCCATCCTCCCCATCCTCCCCATCCTCCCCATCCTCCCCACCTCACCATCCTCCCCATCCTCCCCATCCTCCCCACCTCACCATCCTCCCCATCCTCCCCATCCTCCCCACCTCCCCATCCTCCCCATCCTCCCCACCTCACCATCCTCCCCATCCTCCCCATCCTCCCCACCTCCCCATCCTCCCCATCCTCACCATCCTCCCCATTTTTCACATAATGAGAGCTGCTTAGCCATTCATCATGCTAAATATTACAATACATACCACTTGATTAGTATTGAAGGGTTTGTAATAGTGATACCAAACATGCGCTATAGTACACTTATTCAAATCAAATCAAATATTGTTTGTCACATGCGCCAAATACAACAAGTGTAGAACAGTGAAATGCTTATATTTACTCAAATAAACTGAAGTAAAAAATAAGAAAATAATAATAATTTAAGAGAAAAAATTAATTAACAGTAGTGAGGCAGGGGGTACCAGTACAGAGTCAATTGGCGGGGGCACAGGTCAGGCGAGGTAATTGAGGTAATATGTACATGTAGGTATAGGTGAAGTGGCTATGCATAGATCATAAACAGAGAGTAGCAGCAATCATCTCCTTTGTCTTGATCACATTGAGGGAGAGGTTGTTGTCCTGGCACCACACTGCCAGGTCTCTGACCTCCTCCCTATAGGCTGTCTCATCATTGTCGGTGAGCAGGCCTACCACTGTTGTGTCATCTGCAAACCTAATGATGATGTTGGAGTCGTGCCTGGCCGTGCAGTCATAAGTGAACAGGGAGTACAGGAGGGGACTGAGCACGCACCCCTGAGGGGCCATCGTGTTGAGGATCAGTGTGGCAGATGTGTTGTTACCTACCCTTAGCACCTGGGGGTGGCCCGTTCAGGAAGTCCAGGATCCAGTTGCAGAGGGAGGTGTTTAGTCCCAGGTTGCTTAGCTTAGTGATGAGCTTTGAGGTCACTATGGTGTTCAGCACTGAGGTGTAGTCAATGAATAGCATTCTCACGTAGGTGTTCCTTTTGTCCAGGTGGGAAAGGGCAGCGTGGAGTACAATAGAGATTGCATAATCTGTGGAGCTGTTGGGGCGGTATGCAAATCGGAGTGGGTCTAGGTTTTCTGGGATAATGGGGTTCATGTGAGCCATGACCAGCCTTTCAAAGCACTTCTTGGCTACAGACGTGAGTGCTACAGGTCGGTAGTCATTTAGGCAGTTACCTTGGTGTTCTTTTGCACAGGGACTATGGTGGTCTGTTGGTATTACAGACTCGGTCAGGGACAGGTTGAAAATATCAGTGATGACACTTCCCAGTTGGTCAGTGCATGTTCGGAGTCCTGGTAATCCATCTAGCCCTGCGGCCTTGTGGATTTTGACCTGTTTAAAGGTTTTACTCACGTCGGCTACAGAGAGCGTGATCACACAGTCGTCCGGGACAGCTCTTGCTCTCATGCATGCTTCAGTGTTGCTTGCCTCGAAGAAGGAATCGAAGTAATGTTGCTCATCTGGTAGGCTTGTGTCACTGGGCAGCTCGCGGCTATGCTTCTCTATGTAGTCCATAATAGTTTTAAAGCCCTGCCACATCTGACGAGCGTTGGAGCCGTTGTAGTACGATTCATTCTAAGTCCTGTATTGACGCTTTGCCTGTTTGATGGTTCGTAGGAGGGTATAGCGGGATTTATTATAAGCGTCCGGGTTAGAGTTTCGGTCCTTGAAAGTGGCAGTTCTACCCTGTAATCCATGACTTCTGGTTTGGGTATGTACCTACGGTCACTGTGGGGACGAGGTCATCAATGCACTTATTGATGAAGCCAGTGACTGATGTGGTGTATTCCTCAATGCCATCATTCTGACTAACAGGTGTCTGTATGTAGCCTTGCTACTTTTATAGCCTCGCTACTGTATAAAGCCTGTCTTTTTACTGTTGTTTTATTTATTTTCTTACCTATTGTTCACCTACCTTTTTTGCACTATTGGTTAGAGCCTGTAAGTCAGCATTTCACTGTAAGGTGAAATACCTGTTGTATTCGGCGCACGTGACAAATAAACTTTGATTTGATTGGATATGAAGAATCCCAGAATATTTTCCAGTCTGTGCTAGGAAAACAGTCCTGTAGCTTAGCATCTGCGTCATCTGACCACTTCTGTATTGAACGAGTCACTGGTACTTCCTGTTTAAATTTTTGCTTTTAAGCAGGAATCAGGAGGATAGAGTTATGGTCAGATTTGGGCGAGGGAGAGCTTTGTATGCGTCTCTGTGTGGAGTAAAGGTGCTTATCAATTGCTAATTACTTACTAAGTCTGAGTGTGTGTTTTAGTATGTGTGTGTTTACAGCTACATGGCAATTAAGTGATAATGTGCTTGCTTGGAGAGCATAGGGCTCCCAGTGATAAGAAGCTTAATGTCTGTTATTTAGCTGCATACTGCTCTGTGGACTGTTTCCTTGACCACCCAGCACTAGTGTGTGTGTGTGATGGTGTGTGTGTGTGTGTGTGATGACGTGTGTGTTTGTGTTTGTGTGTGTGGGTGTGCCTGTGTGTATGTTCACCTGTGTACACTTGTGGTGTGTGTCCGTCTGCATGTGTGCATGTGTGTGTGTGTGTTTTGTCCACAGGCGTGCACCAACTTCAACGACAGCGGGGCGTGTGTGACCCAGTGTCCCCAGCCCTTTGTGTACAACCCCACCAGCTTCCAGCTGGAAAGCAACCCCAGAGCCAAGTACACCTATGGTGCCTTCTGCGTCAAGAAGTGCCCACGTAAGGAATGACACACACACACACACACACAAACATACAACCCTACTTTTGTGAAAAAAGGGGACATAAAAAAAACTGTGAAATAAGAATAGACACACATGCTACATACATACACACATTCATGACTGCATGTATGCACGCATGACTGTAATTCGTTAAGCATCTACTAAAAAACATACATTATTATATATTATACACACACCATACACACCATTCTAGTTTGCTCATATATTAGCAGAATACAATGTTTTGCTTTCATGTTTTACAAGCGGATTTTGTTCTTCACTCGTGTCGTAGCAATTTTCTAGTCGGTTAGGACATCTTCTTTGTAAATGACACAAGGTAATATTTCCAACAATTGTTTACAGACAGATTATTTCACTTATAATTCACTGTATCACAATTCAAGTGGGTCAGAAGTTTACATACACTAAGTTACTGTGTCTTTAAAAAGCTTGGAAAATGATGTCATGGCTTTAGAAGCTTCTGATAGGCTAATTGACATCATCTAACGTATTCGTATCGGCACACTCAATAGTCATGGTTTCTCAAATGACTGCCTCGCCTGGTTCAGCAACTACTTCTCAGATAGAGTGTGTCAAATCAGAGGGCCTGCTGTCCGGACCTCTGGCAGTCTCTATGGGGGTGCCACAGGATTCAATTCTCGGCCGACTCTTTTCTCTGTATATACAGTATCAACGATGTCGCTCTTGCTGCGGCTGATTCCTTGATCCACCTCTACGCAGACGACACCATTCTGTAAACATCTGGCCCTTCGTTGGACACTGTGTTAGCAAACCTACAAACGAGCTTCAATGCCATACAACACTCCTTCCGTGGCGTCCAAATGCTCTTAAACGCTAGTAAAACGAAATGCATGCTCTTCAACCGATCACTGCCCGCAGCCGCCCACCCGACTAGCATTACTACTCTGGACGGTTCTGACTTAGAATATGGGGACAACTACAAATACCTAGGTGTCTGGCTAGACTGTAAACTCTCCTTTCATATTAAGTATCTCCAATCCAAAATTAAATCTAGAATTGGCTTCTTTTTTCCCAACAAAGACTCCTTCACTCATGCTGTCAAACATACTGTCACGCCCTGTCCATAGAGAGTCTTTTTATTCTCTATTTTGGTTAGGCCAGGGTGTGACTAGGGTGGGCGTTCTATGTTCTTTTTTCTACGTTTTTGTATTTCTTTCTTTTTGGCCGGGTATGGTTCTCAATCAGGGACAGCTGTCTGTCGTTGTCTCTGATTGAGAACCATACTTAGGCAGCCTGTTTTCCCACTATGGGTTGTGGGTAGCTGGTTTCTGTTTTGTGTTTCTGCACCTGACAGGACTGTTTCGTTTTCATTAATTCGCTTGTTATTTGTATGTGTAACGACGACCGTTACACATACCCTCGTAAAACAGACCATCCTATCGATCCTCGACTTCGGCGATGTCATTTACAAAATAGCCTCCAACATTCTACTCAGCAAACTGGATGCAGTGCCATCCATTTTGCCACCAAAGCCCCATTTACCACCCACCACTGCGAACTGCATGCTCTTGTCAGCTGGCCCTCGCTATATCGCCAGACCCACTGGCTCCAGGTCATCTATAACTCTTTGCTAGGTAAATCTCCACCTTACCTCAGCTCACTGGTCACCATAACAACACCCACCCATAGCACGTTCTCTAGCAGGTATATCTCACTGGTCATCCCCAAAGCCAACACCTCCTTTGGCTGCCTTTCCTTCCAGTTCTCTGCTGCCAATGACTGGAACGAATTGCAAAACTCACTGAAGTTGGAGACTTACCTTAATAACCTCAGATATCTACCTTAATAACTTTAAGCATCAGCTATCTGAGCAGTTTACCGATCGCTGCAGCTGTTCACAGCCTATCTGTACATTGCCCATCTAACTAACTACCTCATCCCCATACTGTTTTTATGTACTTTTTTTGCTCTACTTTCACATCATCCTCTGCACATCAGTCACTCCAGTGTTAATTTGCTAAATTATAATTACTTCGCCACTGTGGCCTATTTATTGCCTTACCTCCTTACTCCATTTGCACACATTGTATATAGATTTTCTATTGTGTTATTGACTGTACTTTTGTTTATCCCATGTGTAACTCTGTGTTGTTGTTTTTTTGTCGCATTGCTTTGCTTTATCTTTGCCAGGTCGCAGTTGTAAATGAGAACTTGTTCTCAACTGGCCTACCTGGTCAAATAAAGGTGAAATTAAAATGAACATTTAAAAAAGTAAATTGGAGGTGTACCTTGCGATGTGAAAAGTGTAAATAAATCCCAGAACAACAGCAAAGGACCTTGTGAAGTTGCTGGAGGAAACAGGTACAAAAGTATCTACAGTGGGGCAAAAAAGTATTTAGTCAGCCACCAATTGTGCAAGTTCTCCCACTTAAAAAGATGAGAGAGGCCTGTAATTTGTATCATAGGTACACTTCAACTATGACAGACAAAATGAGAAGAAAAAAAATGGCCATCACAAAGCCTTGATCTCAATCCCATAGAACATTTGTGGGCATTTAAAGGCAATGCTACCAAATACTAATTGAGCGTATGGAAACTTCTGACCCACTGGGAATGTGATGAAAGAAATGAAAGCTGAAATAAATCATTATCTCTACTATTATTCTGACATTTCACATTCTTAAAATAAAGTGTGTGTCACGCCCTGGTCGAAGTATATTGTGTTTGTCTTTATTTATTTGGTCAGGCCGGGGTGTGACATGGGTTTATTGTGGTGTTTTGTCTTGGGGTTTTATTAGGTATTGGGTGTGTGGCTTAGTGGGGGTATCTAGCAAAGTTTATGGCTGTCTGGAGTGGTTCTCAATCAGAGGCAGGTGTTTATCGTTGTCTCTGATTGGGAACCATATTTAGGCAGCCATATTCTTTGAGTGTTTTGTGGGTGATTGTTCCTGTCTCTGTGTTTGCACCAGATAGGGCTGTTTCGGTTTTCGGTACGTTCTTTGTTTTGTAGTGTTTGTATTGATTTGTGTTTTTACGTTTGTTTATTAAACATGGATCGCAATCTACACGCCGCAATTTGGTCCGACTCTCCTTCACCACAAGAGAATCGTTACATGGTGATCCTAACTGAAATAAAACAGGGAATTTTTACTAGGATTAAATGTCAGGAATTGTGAAAAACTGAGTTTAAATGTATGTGTCAAAGGCGTATGTTAACTTCCAACTTCAACTGTATATAGCCTTATGTATATTTCAGGCTAATTTCCTATCATCCCAAACCTGACTCTTGTCTTGCTTGAATATCTCTATCTTTATTCTGTAATCCATAGGTTGTATTATCAAAGCACGTCTCGCCTATGCATGTCAAAACACCGCTATATATTTTCTCCCGCATCTCTGCGCTGTCTGATATTGCTGCCAATGTGAGAGCTTCGGTAGAGAATATGTGATCAACAAACAATATACATTTTTAAGATACCTTGATTTTTAAACAATTTCCTCTCTTTGTCTCCCTGTTATTCATGAGCTGATTTGTTATCTGTATAACCATCAACTCTATTTTGCCACATCGGAGATATTCTGTTGTGAGTTGGACATTATCTAGCAAGATTAGCAACTTTGATCATTTTACTTTTGCTTAACCCGTCTAGGTTACCCCGTTCCGCTAGCAGAACCCCTCGCCAACAGCCAATGAAATTGCAGGGCGCCAAATACAAATCAAAACAAATCTCATAAATCAAATTTCTCAAACATACAAGTATTAGGCACCATTTTAAAGATAAAATTCTCGTTAATCCAGCCACAGTGTCTGATTTCAAAAATACTTTACAGCGAAAGCTCCACAAACGATTATGTTAGGTCACAACCAACTAACAGAAAAACCCAGCCATTTTTCCAGCCAAAGAGAGGAGTCACAAAAAGCACAAATAGAGATAAAATGAATCACTAACCTTTGATGATCTTCATCAGATGACACTCATAGGGACTTCATGTTACACAATACATGTATGTTTTGTTCGGGTTAAGGTCATATGTTGCGTGTTATGTTCAGTAGTTCCAAAACATGCAGTGATATTGCAGAGAGCCACATGAATAAACAGAAATACCCATTACAAATGTTGATGAAAATAAAACATTTTGACATGCAACCGCTGTGTCAGATTTCCAAAAAACTTTACGGATAATCTGCATAATCTGCATAATCTGAGAACGGCGCTCAGAGCCCAAACCAGCCAGAGAAATATATCCGCCATGTTGGGTAGTCAACATTATTCATAAATAGCATTATACATATTCAAACTTGTCAAACTAAGTACAGAATCAATCTTTTGGATGTTTTTATCATAAAAGTTCAATAATGTTCCAACTGGAGAATTCCTATTCCTATGAACGAGGCTGTAGGCAGACCACTGACTCAAAGAGCTCCCATCCGGTCCCACATCACAGTAGAAGCCTGAAACAACGTTCTAAAGATGGTTGACATCTAGTGGAAACCTTAGGAAGTGCAACATAACCAATATCCCACTGTGTATTCAATAGGGGTGAATTCAAAAACTACAAACTTCCTGTTTGGATGTTTTCTCAGGTTTTTGCCTGCCATATGAGTTCTGTTATACTCACATACATCATTCAAACAGTTTTAGAAACTTCAGAGTGAGTTGTATCCAATAGTAATAATAATATGCATATATTAGCATCTGGGACAGAGTAGGAGGCAGTTCACTCTGGGCACGCTATTCATCAAAAAGTGAAAATGCTGCCCCCTAGATATTCTGTCGTGAGTTGGACATTATCTAGCAAGTTTAGCAACTTTGATCATTTTACTTTTGCTTAACTGTCGTTACAACGTTTGTATGTTTTGACAACGCTATAGCCTACTTGGGGTGTCAAGATAGCCAAGGCCTACTGCTGAAATGCACTGAATTCATTGGGGAACATGATAGTACTTAGAATTTATGAACGTCCTGTTACACAATTCACAACGATGTCATTGGTGATCTAAGTTACTCTGTCATTATTAAATATCAGTTTCACTTGCTGTGAAGTCTTTATATAGTGGTGTAGCAAAACTGGCAATGTGGCGTAGCGACAATCTTATTTTGGGAGAACACTGGCATGGTGACCATATCTTGGTTTTAAACGCAATTTGCTGTGTACAAATTATTCTAATTATGTTTGCTCTGACAAAAATTGGCCTGCGGCTGAACATAGTTGCCTACCTTTGGCCTAGGCCTTGACTCAGCATCACTAGCGGAGCAGAGAAGGCTGGTCATTCACATTACCAAGGGCCTCAGGATATTGATTCATTTCTCAAACCAAAAAAGTCTGAACCTTTTTTCCCTGAGGAATGCAGCGAGCAACTTCCTTGATCATCTCTACTTAGCCCCCTCTTCACATCTCCCCTTCATCCTCCCCTTCCTTTAAAGCAGCCATTTCCTCCACTGATTTAAACTGCCTTTCCCTCTTCTCTCCTCTCCTCTCCTGGGGCTTGTGCCTGGCACTCTGCTAAGAGCTCTGGCTCCTAACAGGAAGAGAGAGAGAGAGGGGTGTGCTGCCTCTAATGCAGCCCACTACCGATGAAAGACCACGTGGATCAGCCTTATTAGGGCACACCGTAGCAAATGTTTTGCAGCAACAAAAACAATAATTGTATTATTGGACAAGTTCAGGTAGTCCCTCCCCATTTCAGTCTGATTTCTTATTTTTGGTGTTTAGTGATGACACAGGCTCTTTTATTTCCTGCACTGCCACACGGACCCCTGAAGAGATACCTGTAATTTCGGTGTCCACCTCCATGCCTGAGGCTGTGAGAAAAGCAATCATTGGTCCCCTATTTGATGTGTATTTCTATCCCTAAAATCCTTCCTCAGTTCAGACTATCAGATATTATACCAGCAGGGCCAGATATGCTCTCACCCGGAGAGAACAATAAAACAATAAAACAAGATAAAGAGGACAAGGAACATCTTTTATCACAGGAGTCATCTTCAGGAGCACAGCAGCAGTAGTCACATTCCACTGCTATTCATTGCCTTCAAGTCTCATGAGGAAGACATTAATTTACATTAAAGGATGACTGCACTTCCTGATTTGAACTTGTTTTTCATCAATGCTCATTAAGAAATGCTAGGGGTCATGACTGTATGCAAACGAGAGTTGTCTTGGGGGTGTGGTTTAATGTGGGTGTTTCTTGGCTGTGTCTTTGCTATTCAATCACAACAAACAGGACAGTAGATTTGAGTTGAAACATTATTGAAAGCAAGCGGGCAACATTTTTGACCATTCCATTGGTACCCCTAAGGAGATGTCTCCGCCTGCCCGGGTCACCAGGCCATGTAAAGGAAACTCCCCCAGTCTTTTTCCAGAAAACTCGGTGCCACCATGTGTTAACAGGCAAAACGGGATGATTTGTTGACGTAATTGTAATCCAAAACAAACCCTCAAGTATGTCATGATGCGATCACTTACCGAACTCTGTTTTGAACCAGACTGACTTTATGACCAAATTTATCCTATTAACACTTTGTAGTCAATTTTGACACTAGAATGAATTATTTTGACTCATATCGATGCCACATAGGCCATTTAAAACCTGAGAAGTTGGTTCTAAGGGGCAGTTGACCTTTAAACCTCCATGACACACATATCAATACCAGTTCAAATCAGTCTGTTCACATGCAACCTGTTCCACAGATTACATCCATAACATGTTTCCCAGTGGGTACGGCCTTGGAATTGCTCTGACACATACTATTTTTAACTCTTTGTTTGCTGTTCCAGATAACTTTGTGGTGGACCACAGCTCCTGTGTGAGGGCTTGTCCCAGCAACAAGATGGAGGTGGAGCAGAACCGCATCAAGATGTGCATCGCCTGCACTGACATCTGTCCTAAAGGTGTCCAGTCCTGCACCGTCCTGAACCCTATCCTCCTGTCATTCACATCCAGTTTACTCATCTGGTTGATTGGATGTAGTTGGGGTTGAGCTGTGGTTATGTTGTGGTTGTGCTTGACTATGGTTTACCCACTGCTCCAACCTCTCCAAACTCTGTGTGTCTTCTTGTGCCTGTCTGTTCCATATGAGTATTTCAAAGTGTTTTGGAAAAAGCCTGACCACACATTTCCGTTTAATTTTGGGGGAATATTTGACCAAGTAATCTTCTTCTCCTTCTTCATCTTCTGTTTTAGCCTGTGATGGTATAGGTACAGCCAGTCTGCAGTCTGCTCAGACTGTGGACTCCAGCAACATAGAGAAGTTCACCAACTGTACCAAGATCAATGGAAACCTGGTCTTCCTCATTACTGGCATTAAAGGGTGAGAGCAAAAACACACACCCACACACACACACACACACACACACACACACACACACACACACACACACACACACACACACACACACACACACACACACACACAATAATGTAAACTAATCATGTGATTTTCATTAACTAGGAAGTCGGGGAACCACAGAAAATCTTCAGATTACAAAGTTATACTTTTCCGAATATAACTCTTCCGATATTTTTTATATTTTTTATTTTACCCCCTTTTGTCCCCAATTGTTTGTAGTTACTATCTTGTCTCATCGCTACAACTCCCGTACGGGCTCGGTAGAGACGAAGGTCGAAAGTAATGCGTCCCCTGAAGCACAACCTCACCCAAGCCGCACTGCTTCTTAACACAGAGTGCAACCAAAAGGGAAGCCAGCCGCACCAATGTGTCGGAGGAAACACTGTGCACCTGGTTAGCGCGCACTTCTCCAGGTCCGCCACAGGAGTCGCTAGTGCGCGATGAGACAAGGATATCCCCCACCGGCCAAGCTGGCCCTAACCCGGACGACGCTAGGCCAATTGTGCGTCGCCCCACGGACCTCTTGGTCGCAGGCGGCTGCGACAGAGCCTGGGCGCGAACCCAGAGAACCCACCTTGGAGGCCCCACTCTTCAGATATTTTAATATCTGATCAATTAGTCTTCTATTAATTAATTATTCTTTACCTCACGGCAGTCTCATCTGAACGTCGGAAATTGTTGGTTATGTGCACGAACCCAGCCTTTACTATAAATCATCCATACACCAATTGGCTAAATCATTTATTTACTAACTAACTAAATAATCACAGAAATGCATAAACAAACAAAGAGTAGATATATGTTACTACAAAGGATAGAGAAGATTCCCTAGTGGGCTAAGCTGATATGACGGCTTGGTGGACAAAGGGAAGGGGGTGTGGATGGAGAGAGAGCAGGATAGACAAAATGGATCACTACACACAGTGGATAATTATATCAGTTGAAATGCTAATCCTTTGCTCGCTCATTCTGGAATAATTGAAATCAATATATTAATGCAATTATGTAGTTTTCTTCTCTGTTGGAATCGTCGGTCAGTTCATCAGAGAGTCTCTGGCTACTCATGGTGGCGGATCCTGATAGTGTCTGTTGTAATGGATACGCCAGGCATCCATTGTTCTTAGAGTAGATGTTTTGGCGGTTGTCGGTATTCGCATCCCAGGTTGACATAATTTCTAGCCGCAGACTAGTAATTAGTATCTAAGATTTGCTCTTATTCTGTAGGGATCGATAGTCTCAGAGTTGAACCGTTTCCAGCCGTGTAGCCAATGTTCCACGCGGTATGGTTAGGAATTCAACAACCATTGCAACTTTAGCTTACACTGAGGTTTTCGTGGTCTTAACTATTCACAATCACAGCTCACGCCGTGGGTTTGCTCAGTCTGAAGAGGATCTTGTTAGGGACTTTTATTCGTAACAGTAGAAGAGGGCCGCCTGAAATCCTTAGTTCACTCTGTGGTCTTTCTCTATTCATGAAAAGGGGAAGAGAGTCTCTGCCAGGAATTTACTACCTGAGATAACAGAACCTGGGTGTAGGAGAGAGTGAGAGAGGGGGAAGCCATGATCTACACCCAGAAAGAGCAACGTCATGACACTACTTTAGCCCATAGAAACGCATTGAATAATACATTCATAAATGGCAAAAAAGACATAGTCAAAAAATAAATATTAAGGAATAAGGTATGGAAATGTCTCTTATATCTAGGAGATATAAGAAAGCTCAGGAAATACAGTGCCTTGCGAAAGTATTCGGCCCCCTTGAACTTTGCGACCTTTTGCCACATTTCAGGCTTCAAACATAAAGATATAAAACTGTATTTTTTTGTGAAGAATCAACAACAAGTGGGACACAATCACAATACTCCTTCCATTTCAATATTATCGCTTGCACAGTGCTCCTTGGGATGTTTAAAGCTTGGGAAATCTTTTTGTATACAAATCCGGCTTTAAACTTCTTCACAACAGTATCTCGGACCTGCCTGGTGTGTTCCTCTTTCTTCATGATGCTCTCTGCGCTTTTAACGGACCTCTGAGACTATCACAGAGCAGGTGCATTTATATGGAGACTTGATTACACACAGGTGGATTGTATTTCTCATCATTAGTCATTTAGGTCAACATTGGATCATTCAGAGATCCTCACTGAACTTCTGGAGAGAGTTTGCTGCACTGAAAGTAAAGTGGCTGAATAATTTTGCACGCCCAATTTTTCAGTTTTTGATTTGTTAAAAAAGTTTGAAATATCCAATAAATGTCGTTCCACTTCATAATTGTGTCCCACTTGTTGTTGATTCTTCACAAAAAAATACAGTTTTATATCTTTGTTTGAAGCCTGAAATGTGGCAAAAGGTCGCAAAGTTCAAGGGGGCCAAATACTTTCGCAAGGCACTGTATATATATATTTGGACATATATTTAACCCCTTATTTTTGTTGGCACAAAGCTGCCTCCATACCACTAATCGTTTGTATGGGTTACACTTGGTTTGTAGCTCTAACTGTTTGGACTCTACTGACAGAAGTTGGCACATCAGCGTTATTGACTTCAGACAAGTTGTGAAGTAAAGTGGATATATTCATTGTGTTTGTGAAAGTCTACCCTTTCCATAGAGGGTTCATAATAGTGTGTAGGCCAAACCGTTCGGAAGCTACAGACGTTTTCGTGGTCTGACAAACACCTTCCACTGCAGAAGTTGAAGACCGACATTGGCGGACATGGTGGATTGAGACGCAGCCCATGCAGAGAAAAACCTGATATCTCCAGCTTAAACTGACTGATTTTGATAGGTCTTTTTTTATTATGTTACTCAGATTGACGCATGGGTGGATTACCTAAAAAGGTCACTCCAAACACATTTTTGCTAAGAGCTGCTCTTTAGCTGATTAAACAAAGGTTAGCCATGAAGTTTGGCTGAAATTTATGTCCAAGTCAAGAAAGTTTACCAGCAGCCAGTGGCACTTCCCACGCTGCCAGCCTATTCGCTCGCGGGTGCTCTTTCAAAGCCTATGTCAGATATTCCAGTGAGTGTCATTGGCTCCAATGAGTGTAGTTTCCTAACTATTGTACTGTAGATACGTAATTATAAATGTGTTTATTCTGTTGTCGCGGACCCCCTGCAATAGCTCCAGAGGACGTGGACCCCCAGTTGAATAACCCTGCTCTAGACAGCTCACCTCCCTGTAATAGGAGAGAAACAGTGGTTATGTGGGTGACTTGACTGCTTTCTGTTTCTATTCCTAAATATTTGGCTCTTTCACTTTGTTTCTCTCTCGCTCATTCTCTCTCTCTCTCTCTCTCTCTCTCTCTCTCTCTCTCTCTCTCTCTCTCTCTCTCTCTCTCTCTCTCTCTCTCTCTCTCCCACCCCTCTCTCTTTTTCTCTCCCTCCACCTCTCTTTCTCTCCCTATCCCAATCTCTCATTCCTCTTCATATTTCTCTCTCTCGCTCTCTCTCTCTCATCTCTCCCCCCCTCTCTCTGTCTCTCTCTCTTCCATCTCTCTCGGTATTTCCTCTCCCTCTCTCCCTCACAGGGATGTGTACCACAACATTAAAGCTTTGGATCCAGAGAAGCTGAATGTGTTCCGGACTGTTAGGGAGATCACAGGTGAGAGACATTATAATTGTATTTAATTAACACAGTCAAAAAGTCATAATTATGGCTAAACCCTGTCCATTTCAACAATGCATCTTCTTAAGTCAGTTAAAAACAGAGATCCAATTAAAATAAATATACATTTCTGATACCATGTCATTCAGTCTTTTCTAATTGTCCTTGGGAAAATATACATTAACTGACCAGGTGAATCCAGGTGAAAGCTATGATCCCTTATTGATGTCACTTGTTAAAATCCACTTCAATCACTGTAGATGAAGGGGAGGATACAGGTTAAAGAAGGATTTTTAAGTCTTGAGACATGGTATTGTGTATGTGTGCCATTCAGAGGGTGAATGGGCAAGACAAAATATTTAAGTACCTTTGAACGGGGTATAGTAGTAGGTGTCAGGTGCACCAGTTTGTGTCAAGAACTGCAATGCTGCTGGGTGGTCCACCACCCAAAGGGCACCCCCCAAAAAGGCATCCAGCCAGTTTGACACAACTGTGGGAAGCATTGGAGTCAACATGGGACAGCATCCCTGTGGAACTCTCTCAACCTCTTGTAGAGTCCCAGCTCCTGACGAATTGAGGTCGTTCTGAGGGCAAAAGGGTAGGTACAACTCAATTTTAGGAAGGTGTTCTTAATGTTTGGTACACTCTGTGTATATATATATAATGTATGGTGTAATGTTTTAGAGAAATACATGCAGGCCTACTGTAGAAATCCCCCTATCCATGCATCTTTAAATTATTCTGTTTTATTTTGTTTTGCCCTCATCAAATGTGCATGGTGTCCCCTCTCTTAAAATTTGACTCAGTATAAAGGGGCCTTGTGTGTGTTTGCTGTTTCCCACAAGACACCATACACCAAAGACAAGCTGAAAGAGTATGATGAACTGGGATGAGATGAGTGTCTCTCTATCTCTTCTCCCATGGGGATCTAGAACTCCCAGTTTCACAGCTCTAAAGTTTCACACGGAGCATGAAGGGAGGTCCGTAGTGTGTGCATGCATGAGTGCGTGGGTGTGTGTGCATGAATTAATGTAGAGTGAATCCCCCTTCCCCTTTCCCTTCCTCCTCCACTCCTTTCCTCATCCCTTCATTCCTGTGACAGGACGTGAGCTGGTACAGCCAATGTGTGTCTCCCAAATGGCACCCCATTCTCTGTAGAATGCACTACTAAATAGGGAATAGACTGCCATTTGGGATACAACCTTGTAGACCCATGGCCAGGCATGCATGGCACCCCTTATCACCCTCCGTCACACACACACATACATACAGGCATTGATGCACACACACACACACACACACACACACACATACAGGCAGTGATGCACACACACTTATACATACACACATACATACAGGCATTGATGCACACACACACACATACACACACACACACACACACCGTCATCCCTTCTGCTTCAACCTAGGGGTTACCATCTCTGAATTGTATAGCTCTCAGATGACAGTCAGTGTAGGAGGCTACCATCTCACCCTACATCTCTTCTCCTGCCAAGTGTTCTTCTAAAACATAGCCCCTTGTTTTTATCTCCTTCCACGAGGTCAGTGCAGGCTTATCCGAACAGTACGGTCGGTGGGCCATCCACTGAAGCAATTTAGCATAAGTGAGGTTCCCAGTGCATGGCTTTGACTGTAATCATTGGTGCTTTAAAACTCTTAACCCTTGATCTGGTGCCTGTGGCCCTCCTCTCTGTAAGGCAATACTGGGTAATTTGTCTTTCGCATGGATGCGCCAGTAATGTGGCACTCAGTGAACCTAAACCCCCACTCTACTCTACTCTAGAAGCTCTAGCATGCTCGGCTACTGACTTCATGCTTTCAGCAGTTGTTTACTGCCCACAGGGGGTGTGAGTGAGTGAGAGAGAGAGAGAGAGAGAGAGAGAGAGAGAGAGAGAGAGAGAGAGAGAGAGAGAGAGAGAGAGAGAGAGAGAGAGAGAGAGAGAGAGAGAGAGAGAGAGAGAGAGAGAGAGAGAGAGAGAGAGAGAGAGAGAGAGAGAGAGAGAGAGAGAGAGAGAGAGAGAGAGAGAGAGAGAGAGAGAGAGAGAGAGAGAGAGAGAGAGAGAGAGAGAGAGAGAGAGAGAGAGAGAGAGAGAGAGAGAGAGAGAGAGAGAGAGAGAGAGAGAGAGAGAGAGAGAGAGAGAGAGAGAGAGAGAGAGAGATGAGGAGATATACAGTAGAATAAGGAGAACACCAACAGCTAGACCTGAGCTTCCTGTACAGTACAGCACCTGTAAATAGATATGCTGAGTGTTTTACCTGTTGACAAATGGCTAGCGGGTTAAGAGTGTTGAGCCAGTAACAGAAAGGTCACTGGTTTGAATCCCGAGCTGGCAAGGTGGAAAAATCTGCAGTTTTCCCTTTGAGCAAGGCAGTAAATCCCCAACTTGGGCACTGATGATGTGGACATTGATTAAAGCACCCCCGCACCTCTCTGATTGGGTTAAATGCGGAAGACACATTTCAGTTGAGTGCATTCAATTGTGCAACTGACTAGGTATCCCCTTTCCCTTCTCTATTGCTGCTGTTTGTTTCAAGCTGTTAGCCCAGTAAGGCAGGCAGGTACTTGTTAGCACCATTAGCAAGATGAAGCGCCCTGCTCACCTCTCCAATCTCTCCTACTCTCCAACTCTCCTCCCTAGCTCTCCTTCCCACCTCTCATCTCCCACCTCTCCTCTCTAGGAAAAACAAACATATGCCTCTTGAGGAAAGACCATGAGACAGGTGGAGAGAGAAAGATGGAAAGAAATAAAGAAAGAGAGAGAGAGAGAGAATGAATGAGTGAGTGAGTGAGTGAAAGAGAGGTGAGAGAGAGGCTTGCCACTGCTTCCTGCAATTTTGTCATTAAGGCAATTACTGTCATCAGACACTAGCTCTAACGACTCAGATAGGAGCTAATCGTTGCCATTTTATATTGGAGGTTGCATTCAAGAATGCTAATGGCATAGAAAGCAGGTTGTGATGCATTTCATTCATGTAAATTTGATTAAGGTTCAACTTATAATCGGTTAGTCTGATGTATAGTAATTATAGATGACTTTAGTCGCATCTGGCACTGAGCTAGATGGACCCATGGACTGCATCCGGAATTCCCTTGATAGTGCATTACTTTTGACCAAAGCCCAATGGTCCCTGGTCAAAAGTAGTGTGCTTTATAGTAAATATGGACCCATTTCAGAAGCAGCCAGCTCACCCAGGAGAGAAACAGGACTGATGCCGGCAGAATGATGAAGGCAGACGTGAAGGTTATCTGCCTCTTGTCAACAGGTTCTAAACAAGGTTCTTTTAGGAACTCATCTCACATAATCAGACTGGGAGATGCATTAATCAGGGATATGAACACATGCTGATATGAGCCTCATACCTTTCATTAGATCCTCTCATATCCCTTACCAATGTAATGAATTTGTTTAAAGCCAATCAAAATATCAGTTATGGAACTATTATGAAATGTATCCCTGGGAATATGCTGTCTGGAGTTTTCAAAGTCATTTGGGTATTTTGTGTTGTCCTTGGTCCTCATAACTTCCTACCCTGTTTCCTCTCCTCTATCGCCTCTTCTCTCATCTCCTCTCATTTTCTCTTCTCTCTTCCTCTCTTCCTCTCTTCATCTGTCCATTCTGTTTGTCCTCTCCTGGCTGGAATGAGATTTCACCCCTCATCTCTAAATATTTAATTTATTGAATACATTATTACATTTTCTACATGATCCATGGTCATCAGCTCAGCAATTCATTCAACCTGCTAAATGATTTAACGCCCAGAGGCAGTTACAGGAAATGCAAAAATATGTATAGTATATATCTTCATTGTCATATATTTGACATGTTTAACTAATGTGAGTTAGGAATTTATGTGGATCACAGATATATGATGTAATTTGATTGGCTGTGATGTGATTGGTTCTGTGCCTGTAGGTTTCCTGAACATCCAGTCGTGGCCAGAGAACATGACAGACCTGAGTGTCTTCTCCAATCTGGCAACCATAGGAGGCAGAGCTCTATACAGGTAAGAACCTACAGTACATTACTACACTACATTACTACAGTATATTAGTACAGTACATTAGCACAGTACATTAGTACAGTACATTACTATAGTACATTACTACAGTACGGACCTGAGGATCTGGCAACCACAGGATGGAGAGCACTGAACAGGTAGGTCTGGAGCACAGAGCCCTGTGGAACACCTCTCACACATACTCTACAGTACCTCATTATTGTACCATACTTTGAGGTGTGTTAAGAATGTTGCACTATTTTAACAGGAGCTAGTGATTTACCATTAGGTTGTGTACAGTCAGTCTGCCATATAAGAATGGCTGTAATGTTGTTGTTCCTTTGAGATCCCATCAGAACAACCCCATACCTTTCCAACTGGGTATATATAGTCAGCTAATTTGATAGACGGAATGTCGTCACAATTGATCATGTAACATGCCAGAGCTTCCCCATGACTCCCACGCACACGCACACACACACACACACACACACACACACACACACACACACACACACACACACACACACACACACACACACACACATAGATCTGGCTCCCACGCCTGCACACACACACACATGGATCTGGCTCCCACGGCTGTACACACACACACACACACATAGATCTGGCTCCCACGCCTGCACACACACACACACACACACACACACACACACACACACACACATAGATCTGGCTCCCACGCCTGCACACACACACACACACACACACACACATAGATCTGGCTCCCACGCCTGCACACACACACACACACACACACACACACACACACAGACATAGATCTGGCTCCCACGCCTGCACACACACACACACACACACACACACACACACACACACACATAGATCTGGCTCCCACGCCTGCACACACACACACACACACACACACACACACACACAGACATAGATCTGGCTCCCACGCCTGCACACACACACACACACACACATAGATCTGGCTCCCACGGCTGTACACTCTCATTACCTTGATCTGTTAGCACTATGACAGCCATTATCCATTGCCATGCATGCAGGCAGACCCAAAGCACAGAACGTCAGTGACACATGTACGCAGATACACATGCATACACACACACACATAGACACCCCATGGGAACACTACACTACAATCAAATCAAATTGTATTGGTCACATACGCATATTTATCAGATGTTATTGCGGGTGTAGCAAAATCCTTGTGTTCCTAGTTCCAACAGTGCATTAATATCTAACAATTCACAACAATACACACAAATCTAAAGTAAAATAATGGAATTAAGAACTAAATATTAGGACGAGCAACGTCGGAGTGGCTTTGACTAAAATACAGTAGAATAGAATACAGTATATACATATGAACTGAGTAAAGCAGTATGTTAACATTATTAAAGTGACTAGTGTTTCAGAGTACAGCAGTCACTTTAATCATGTTTACAGCAGTGGAGAGCCGGCAAGTCTATGAGGGCAGATTCACTGTGGGTTGAGAACCATTAGGATAGGTGATGATTTGCTTTGGTGACATTAACTAACTAGCTAGCAGTTTATTTTCAAGATATTACTGCCGTTAACATCATTATTCGCTATTAGAGCTTACAGTAGACATAGCAGCTTATGTTAGCAAGCAGAGAGAGTGGGTGTGCGAATGACATATTAACAATTTAAAGTAAACGCACACACATACACACTCACACACATCGTGGCCTATCACTAAGTGGAGAGCTGTATTCTTGTTAGTCTGAGTGCCTCTGTACACTCCCTACTCCCTCTCTTCAAGGCTCTTTCTGGGACGTAAAGACCCTTTCATAGAGAAGGAGAGAGAGAAGGGAGAGAGAGGTAGAGTGCCTTTGGTACTCTATCTGTAGGAGCATGCTGTGCGCATCACAGGGATTGAAGACACTGTCAAAGATCACTGTTTTGCTTTGTAAAGATTTACAGAGCCGTGTCAGTTGGTTTGCTAACAGTCTAACACACTCTCCATGCAGGAATAACATCATCTGTGTATTAACTTGGAATGAATCTATTTTCTTATTACCCACCTGTGTTTATTTTCTCTCTCTGACCTTTCTCTTTACATCTCTACCTTATTCTGTCTGTTTCTCTTTCCATCTCTACCTTATTCTGTCTGTATCACTCTCTCTCTCTGACCTTTCTCTTTCCATCTTTACCTTATTCTGTCTGTTTCTCTTTCCATCTCTACCTTATTCTGTCTCTCACTCTCTCTCTCTGACCTTTCTCTTTCCATCTTTACCTTATTCTGTCTGTTTCTCTTTCCATCTCTACCTTATTCTGTCTGTCTCACTCTCTCTCTGACCTTTCTCTTTCCATCTCTACCTTATTCTGTCTGTTTCTCTTTCCATCTCTACCTTATTCTGTCTGTTTCTCTTTCTTTCTCCTCACCCATTTCTGTCTGTCTCACTCTCTGTCTGGTCTTTTTCAACTTCTCTCACCCTTGTTTACTCCTCCATCTTACCTCTCACACCATTCTCTTTCTCTAACGCCTCTCTCTTTCTTCCATCTTCCCTCTCTCCCCTACTCCCTTTCCCCTCTCCTCTCCCAGTGGTATCTCTCTCCTTGTGTTGAAGCAGCAGTGGATCTCGTCCCTCCAGCTCCAGTCCCTGAATGAGATCAGTGCTGGTAATGTGTACATCACCAATAACAGTCAGCTGTGCTACTACAACACCGTCAACTGGACCGGCCTGTTCAGAGCCAACAACCAGAAGGTCCTCATACGCAACAACAGAGACCCTAAAGAGTGTAGTGAGTCACACGCACGCACACACACACACACACACACACACACACACACACACACACACACACACACACACACACACACACACACACACACACACACACACACACACACACACACACACACACACAGGTGTGTACACACACACACAGGCGCTTACACACACACACACATAGAGGTACACACACACGCACGTACACACATACAAACACATGCCCACACAAATGCACGCACACAAGTCTGTGTATACACAAACATACACACACACTCAACTAATTTCAGTCCTAACCCAACTTAGATCTGGACGCTGTTTCTGATACTGTTTGTCAACATTGTACAGTCAAATCTTGTAAATCTTGTAAAGAGCTAAAATTATTATAGAGTGCGGTGTAATTGGACTCATGAGAGAATTCAGTTACCACTGGTTCCTCTCCTACCAATCTCAGTCTTAGGCATTCATGTATTAATGTAAATCAGTTACAGGTAGTGGTTAGAGCATTGGGCCAGTAACCGGAAGGTTGCTGGATCGAATACCCCGAGCTGGGTTAAATGCGGAAGACACATTTCAGTTGAATACAATCAGTTGGACAACTGACTAGGTATCTCTCTTCTCCTCACTCCTCTTCTCCTCACTCCTCACTCTTCTCCTCTTCTTCTTCCTCCTCTCTTCTCCTCACTCCTCTTCTCCTCTTCTCCTCACTCCTCTTCTCCTCTTCTTCTTCCTCCTCTCTTCTCCTCACTCCTCTTCTCCTCTTCTCCTCACTCCTCTTCTCCTCTTCTTCTTACTCCTCTCTTCTCCTCACTCCTCTTCTCCTCTTCTCCTCACTCCTCTTCTCCTCACTCCTCTTCTCCTCTTCTTCTTCCTCCTCTCTTCTCCTCACTCCTCTTCTCCTCTTCTTCTTCCTCCTCTCTTCTCCTCACTCCTCTTCTCCTCACTCCTCTTCTCCTCACCTTCTTCCTCCTCTCTTCTCCTCACTCCTCTTCTCCTCTTCTCCTCACTCCTCTTCTCCTCTTCTCCTCACTCCTCTTCTCCTCACTCTTCTCCTCTTCTTCTTCCTCCTCTCTTCTCCTCACTCCTCTTCTCCTCACTTCTCTTCTCACTCCTCTTCTCTTCTCCTCTTCTCTTCTCCTCATTCCACTTCTCCTCACTCCTCTTCTCACTCCTCTTCTCCTCTTCTCTTCTCCTCTTCTACTCACTCCTCTTCCCCTCTTCTTTTCTTCTCCTCTTCTACTCACTCCTCTTCCCCACTTCTCTTCTCTTCTACTCACTCCTCTTCTACTCTTCTACTCACTCCTCTTCTCCTCTTCTCTTCTCTTCTTTTCTTCTCCTCTTCTCTTCTTCTCTCCTCTTCTTTTCTTCTCCTCTTCTACTCACTCCTCCTCCCCTCTTCTCTTCTCCTCACTCCTCTTCTACTCTTCTACTCACTCCTCTTCTACTCTTCTACTCACTCCTCTTCTCATCTTCTCTTCTCTTCTCCTCACTCCGCTTCTACTCACTCCTCTTCTACTCTTCTCCTCACTCCTCTTCTACTCTTCTCCTCACTCCTCTTCTACTCTTCTCCTCACTCCCCTTCTCCTCACTCCTCACTCTTCTCCTCTTCTTCTGCCTCCTCTCTTCTCCTCACTCCTCTTCTCCTCTTCTCCTCACTCCTCTTCTCCTCTTCTTCTTCCTCCTCTCTTCTCCTCACTCCTCTTCTCCTCTTCTCCTCACTCCTCTTCTCCTCTTCTTACTCCTCTCTTCTCCTCACTCCTCTTCTCCTCTTCTCCTCACTCCTCTTCTCCTCACTCCTCTTCTCCTCTTCTTCTTCCTCCTCTCTTCTCCTCACTCCTCTTCTCCTCTTCTTCTTCCTCCTCTCTTCTCCTCACTCCTCTTCTCCTCTTCTTCTTCCTCCTCTCTTCTCCTCACTCCTCTTCTCCTCACTCCTCTTCTCCTCTTCTTCTTCCTCCTCTCTTCTCCTCTCTCCTCTTCTCCTCACTCCTCTTCTCCTCTTCTCCTCACTCCTCTTCTCCTCACTCTTCTCCTCTTCTTCTTCCTCCTCTCTTCTCCTCACTCCTCTACTCCTCACTTCTCTTCTCACTCCTCTTCTCCTCTTCTCTTCTCCTCATTCCACTTCTCCTCACTCCTCTTCTCACTCCTCTTCTCCTCTTCTCTTCTCCTCTTCTACTCACTCCTCTTCTACTCACTCCTCTTCTACTCACTCCTCTTCCCCTCTTCTTTTCTTCTCCTCTTCTACTCACTCCTCTTCCCCACTTCTCTTCTCTTCTACTCACTCCTCTTCTCCTCTTCTCTTCTTTTCTTCTCCTCTTCTCTTCTCCTCTTCTTTTCTTCTCCTCTTCTACTCACTCCTCCTCCCCCATTCTCTTCTCCTCACTCCTCTTCTACTCTTCTACTCACTCCTCTTCTACTCTTCTACTCACTCCTCTTCTCATCTTCTCTTCTCTTCTACTCACTCCTCCTCCCCTCTTCTCTTCTCTTCTACTCACTCCTCTTCTACTCACTCCTCTTCTACTCTTCTACTCACTCCTCTTCTCCTCTTCTCTTCTACTCACTCCTCTTCTACTCTTCTACTCACTCCTCTTCTCCTCTTCTCTTCTACTCACTCCTCTTCTACTCACTCCTCTTCTCCTCTTCTCCTCTTCTCTTCTCTTCTACTCACTCCTCTTCTCTTCTCTTCTACTCACTCCTCTTCCCCTCTTCTCTTCTACTCACTCCTCTTCTCCTCTTCTTTTCTTCTCCTCTTCTCCTCTTCTTTTCTTCTCCTCTTCTACTCACTCCTCTTCTACTCTTCTACTCACTCCTCTTCTCCTCTTCTCTCCTCTTCTCTTCTACTCACTCCTCTTCTACTCTTCTCTTCTCTTCTCTTCTACTCACTCCTCTTCTCCTCTTCTCTTCTCTTCTCTTCTACTCACTCCTCTTCTACTCTTCTACTCACTCCTCTTCTCCTCTTCTCTTCTCTTCTACTCACATCCTCTTCTACTCTTCTACTCACTCCTCTTCTACTCACTCCTCTTCTACTCACTCCTCTTCTCCTCTTCTTTTCTTCCCTCTTCTACTCACTCCTCTTCTACTCTTCTACTCACTCCTCTTCTCCTCTTCTCTTCTCTTCTACTCACTCCTCTTCTACTCACTCCTCTTCCCCTCTTCTTTTCTTCTCCTCTTCTACTCACTCCTCTTCCCCACTTCTCTTCTCTTCTACTCACTCCTCTTCTCCTCTTCTCTTCTTTTCTTCTCCTCTTCTCTTCTCCTCTTCTTTTCTTCTCCTCTTCTACTCACTCCTCCTCCCCCATTCTCTTCTCCTCACTCCTCTTCTACTCTTCTACTCACTCCTCTTCTACTCTTCTACTCACTCCTCTTCTCATCTTCTCTTCTCTTCTACTCACTCCTCCTCCCCTCTTCTCTTCTCTTCTACTCACTCCTCTTCTACTCACTCCCCTTCTACTCTTTACTCACTCCTCTTCTCCTCTTCTCTTCTCTTCTACTCACTCCTCTTCTACTCTTCTACTCACTCCTCTTCTCCTCTTCTCTTCTACTCACTCCTCTTCTACTCACTCCTCTTCTCCTCTTCTCCTCTTCTCTTCTCTTCTACTCACTCCTCTTCTCTTCTCTTCTACTCACTCCTCTTCCCCTCTTCTCTTCTACTCACTCCTCTTCTCCTCTTCTTTTCTTCTCCTCTTCTCCTCTTCTTTTCTTCTCCTCTTCTACTCAACTCCTCTCTCACTCTGCTAACTCACTCCTTTTCTCCTCTCTCTCCTCTTCTCTTCTACTCACTCCTGCTTCTACTCTTCTCTCTCTTCTCTCTACCTCACTCTCTTCGTCCTCTTCTCTATCTCCTTGCTCTTCTACTCACTCCTCTTCTACTCTCTAACTCAACGTCCTCTTCCTCTTCTCTTCTCTTCTACTCACTCCTCTTCTAACTTACTCCTCACTCCTCTTACTACACTCACCTCTTCTGACTCAACTCCTCTTCTCCTCTTTCTTTTCTTCCCCTCGATTCTACTCACTTCCCTCTTCATACTCTTCTACTACACGCCTCTTCTCCTCTTCTCTTCTCTTCTACACTCACTCTTTCTCCTTCTTTCTTTTTCTTTCTCCTCTTCTACTCACTCCTCTTCTCCTCTTCTCTTCTCTTCTACTCACTCCACTTCTCCTCTCTTCTCTTCTCTTCTCTTCTACTCACTCCTCTTCTCCTCTTCTACTCACTCCTCTTCTTCTCTTCTCTTCTACTCACTCCTCTTCTCCTCTTCTACTCACTCCTCTTCTCGTATTCTCTTCTCTTCTACTCACTCCTCTTCTCCTCTTCTACTCACTCCTCTTCTCATCTTCTCTTCTCTTCTACTCACTCCTCTTCTACTCTTCTACTCACTCCTCTTCTCCTCTTCTCTTCTCTTCTACTCACTCCTCTTCTCCTCTTCTACTCACTCCTCTTCTACTCTTCTACTCACTCCTCTTCTCCTCTTCTACTCACTCCTCTTCTCCTCTTCTCTTCTCTTCTACTCACTCCTCTTCTCCTCTTCTACTCACTCCTCTTCTCCTCTTCTCTTCTCTTCTACTCACTCCTCTTCTCCTCTTCTACTCACTCTCTCTACTCTCTTCTACTCACTCCTCTTCCTCTTTCTACTCACTCCTCTTCTACTCTTCTACTCACTCCTCTTCTCCTCTTCTACTCACTCCTCTTCTCCTCTTCTCTTCTCTTCTACTCACTCCTCTTC